>NC_089787.1:27865623-27948123 GCF_040412425.1 Macrobrachium rosenbergii | reverse complement strand
CATTACAAGCCCGGACTGTAATTCCAAGCTCGGGGTTGTATGTCGCTTGCATACTTGCGTTTTAATACATTTCTAGCTAGTTATTGATTTATTAATTTATTTTTCTTTTTTAATGAGTGAGATTTCTTTATGTATTTCCCTTTATCTCCTCTTACTTCTTCCTAATGAACACAATATTTTTTTTGAAGCTTGAATTTCAAGTCAATCGCCCCCATGAGCTCGTTCAATATGAATGGGGTTCATTTCTGAATGATGATAATAATAATAATAATAATAATAATAATAATAATAATAATAATAATAATAATATTATTATTATTATTATTATTATTATTATTATTATTATTATTATTAAATCCAAACAGAGGTTAATTTATCCTAGCTGGACATAAACCTTCACTGATTACCCAATTTGCAAGTCGAAGTTTTCTATCGCGAGACTGTTTTGTCTTCATGAGATTATGTACTTTCTTTTCCGAGTTTAGCATTCTCGTAGTCTTGTAAATTTATCCATTGTAATAGTGCGGCCTTTCCCTTGCTCCTGAGTGAGATACCATTCTTTGTTTTTTCTTAAATGCAAGAAATTTTTCTATTATTTTCTCATTTTTCTTATTTGGTTAGGCTTGGGCACTTGCTGCCACAGTGGGGTGGAATAAAACCAATCAATCAGGTGAAAGAGGTTGGCGTAAGTAATAACATAGGAAGGCCGCTTTTGATAAAAGTTAATAAATTAGGAGACGGAGGGGCTGGAAAGGACCATGCGTCCCGTTTGCTTCCATATGACAGGATAGGTTAAAGCAAGTGTATGCTAGGTAAAGTATTGTTTAAAAAAAAAAATATTAAGTGCGGGGAAAGCAATTAAAGGAAAAATTAGACAAACCAGAAATCTAATGTTACGATAGAAAGGGGATGAGGACATTATCTTTTTTGCTCTGCCAGTTTTCATCTTTAAAAAAAGAAAAAAATGTAAAACCAATGTCTTACTTTTGGATTTTTTTTTTTTTTTTGCTTGTATAAATAAACCCTGCTTTTAGCCTCTATGAAACGTTAATGTACATTTGTTTTTCAGAACGTTTTCCTGAGCATCTTTTGAAATAAAAAATAGAGGAATTTGACATGAACATACTTTTTTTTTATTACCTACCTCTCTTGTTTTGAACCTGCTAGCTCTTCTTATTGTCCGAAACACTCGCCATTCCCTTTTTGTTTTTTATTTTTTTTTTTATGCACCTTATTCACCTTTTGAGTCCGCTTGTACTCATTCTACCCAAAGTGCAGCCTTGACGCCCCAAGTACAAAAGCTGAACAATAAAACCTGCCGTGCGTGTTCTCAAGAATCCATTCTTCTTGTTCTCCTCCATCTCTTCTTCTTCTTCTTCTTCTTCTTCTTCTTCTTCTTCTTCTTCTTCTTCTTCTTCTTCTTCTTCTTCTTCTTCTGATGTTGTTTGTTGCAGGCGTCGTTGTTTTGCCGTTGCTGTTCAGTCATTGATGTTTCTCAGTTTCTGGTCATGGCACTTTTCAACTTGTGTGTGTATCTCCCTGTCAGTGGGCGTGTCCGTATGTATCGCTGTCTGTCCGAAGTAGCATCAAAGAACTGGTATTAAGTATTATGGTGATGGAAATCAGTGAATGGTTCGATCTTTTGTTTGCTGTTATCAATCACAGTCATGTTTTCAAGCCTCAACGTTTATTATTGAACGTTCGTTGTTACCTAACTATTGACCCCCTTTTTTCAATTATTATCATTATCTCCGTAATCGTCAGTTATCACCAACAGTCATAATGGTTTTCCTGTTCGTATTATCACGTAGTCATTCATCAAGATTACTTTACGATATTCCTATTGCTCGGTTATTTTTTTATTTTATATATTTTTTATTTATTTATTATTTTTTTTTTTTTTGAAGACAAGGCAATGATTTACTTCTCTTCAAGAAACGCATTACGAACATTGTCAAAACAATTTCATTCAACTGAAGTATATAACTTTCGTGGTATCAATCTCTTTGAACCAACCTTCTTGATTCAACCCCTGTCAACTCTTCATCCCAGTCTGGCGCTGCTGCTTCTTCTTCTAACTCACTCGTATAAAACATCTCTTAATCCGTTCTCTTTTCTTTTTTCCTCTTATCATTATTTTTGTTCTTCATCCAGACCCCCTTAATTGAACGTGTTTGAATCAACTTCCTCCTCCTCCTCCTCCTCCTCCTCCCTCTTAATCCATTCTCTTTTCTTTTTTCCTCTTATTATTATTGTTCTTCTTCCTCCAAACACCTTTAATTGAATTTGTTTGAATCAGCTTCCTCCTCCTCCGCCTCCTCCTCCTCCTCCTCCTCCTCCTCATTCCTTCCTTCATTCATTCACTCCTCCCCGCCCCCTGCCTCCCTCCCTCCTCCTCCTTTATTTCTTCCTTCATTCCTTCACTGCTCTCTCCGTCCTTCCTTCATTTTCCCTCCTCCCTCCCCTCCCTCCCTCCCTCCCCCTCCTCCTCCTCCTCCTCCTCCTCCTCCTCCTCCTCCTCCTCCTCCTCCTCCATTCATTACTAACCTCCTTGGATCAGCCTTTCAAAATTTCGTCTCCTACTCCATCTCTATCTTCGTCTCCTTCTATTTGTCCTGCTTGTGCTGCTCGTTCTCAATGCTCCATTGCTACTGCTTATTTTTGGGGAAGCGGGGGGGGCGGTTTAGGTGTAAGGTCGGGGCAGGGGAATTGCTCTTATCTCGTTGACCTCTGTCCTTTTCATTCGTAAATGTCGTAGATTTAGCGAAAGAGAATAATGATTGTACCGGAATGTTTTTTTTTACTTTTTATTTTTTCCTCGCGAAGATGCATTGTTCTAGAATAGCAAAAATGTGATCATCCCAAAACCCTCTCTCTCTCTCATCTCTCTCTCTCTCTCTCTCTCTCTCTCTCTCTCTCTCTCTCTCTCTCTCTCTCTGGGGGATATTACTGGTGCCTTCCATTTTATACGTCGTAGTATCAGACTTCTGTTTCTTTTTCTTTTTGTTTATGTATATTCTCGTTAGTTTCTATTTGCTTTTGCTTTACTTTTATCAGCTAATTCTTTTATATATAGTTATCCCTTTTAGTTCTTCTGCCTTGTCCGTGCCTGGAGATTGAGTTCATTTGCTTTAGTTATATTTATGTCCACCGTACTTGAGCAGTGGAAGATTCTTAATAGTATTATCTTACGTGTCACAGATCCTGTTAATCGCCCCCCCCCCTCCACACAAGAAATTCCATCGTAGGATTAAGAACTGAGTGGCGACGCCAGCTCGTCTTATCAGTTAATCAATCGCTCGAGTTGGGACTCCGTGCCTGACCTCCTTTTTTTGGGCATTCACAAGGAATCTTTTGGCACGTATCAATTACCAGGAATCGCATGGCATTACTCCAGTGCCAGTAATCGCATGGCATTACTTCAGTGTCAGGAACCGCATGGCATTACTTCAGTGCCAGGAATCGCATGGCATTAATTCAGTGTCAGGAATCGCATGGCATTACTTAGTGCCAGGAATCGCATGGCATTAATTCAGTGCCAGGAGTCGCATGGCATTAATTCAGTGCCGGAAATCGCAAGGCATTATTCAGTGCCAGGAATCGCATGACATTATTTCAGTGTCAGGAATCTCATGGCATTACTCCAGTACCAGGAATCGCATGGAATTACTTCAGTGCCGGGAATCGCAAGGCATTACTTCAGTGCCAGGAATCGCATGACATTATTTCTGTGTCAGGAATCTCATGGCATTACTGCCGTGCCAGGAGTCTCCTGGCATTACTCCAGTGTCAGGAATCGCATGGCATTACTGCCGCGCCAGGAATCGAATGGCATTACTCCAGTGCCAGGAATCTCATGGCATTACTTCAGTGTCAGGGGTCGCATGGCATTACTTCAGTACCGGGAATCGCCGCCATGTACCAGTTACCAGGAATCTGGGAAACGTATTTGCTAAATTGAATTATAAGGAATTTGTCTTATAATTTTAAACACTTGGTATTTACCAGTTCCCAATGATACCATAATATACCAAGTACTAGGAGTTCTGAGCTTCGAAAACTCCAGTTCCCTCTTAATGATAACGTTGATTTAAAGAATGAGGTTTGGCCTTTGTCCTTTCTAAAACTCCCTATCCCCTGAGCTAGGACCCCTCCTCCTTAACTCTCTCTCTCTCTCTCTCTCTCTCTCTCTCTCTCTCTCTCTCTCTCTCTCTCTCTCTCATCCTGTGGTGGCACTCCGTCCGTCTGTCTGGCTCACTGTGGTCTGTCTCCCTGACAATCACAATCTCGGATTTACTCTAATAGGTTTTCATTGAAGGATCTCTCTCTCTCTCTCTCTCTCTCTCTCTCTCTCTCTCTCTCTCTCTCTCTCTCTCTCTCTCTCTCTAAAAAAAGGACAAGAGTAAAATGAATTAAGTAAAGAAATATACCCATTTGGAAGATTTTTCTCTCTCTTCTCTCTCTCTCTCTCTCTCTCTCTCTCTCTCTCTCTCTCTCTCTCTCTCTCTCTCAATAGAATGAAAAAGTAAAATTAATTAGAGAAGGGAATTTACCCATTTTGAAAAATGTTTTACACACTCTCTCTCTCTCTCTCTCTCTCTCTCTCTCTCTCTCTCTCTCTCTCTCTCTCTCTCTCTCTCTCTGAGATTAAAGGGGATATATACGAGGTGATAGGTTATTGTAGTAACTGCCTATCTCTGTCTGTGTCTGTCTGTCCCAACGTGAGAGGCTGTTATAGATGGATGTTAGCGTCGAGGATCCTCCTGGTAATTTGTGTGTCTGGGGAGAGTCTTGGGGGCGAGGGGTGGGGGCCCAGGGGTGGGGGTATCAGTAGAGGAGTATTTGTTACCGAAGCTCATTGGATAGGATAGGATTCCCAGAGTGGGTGGGGGCGGGGGAGTTAGTAACAATGCTACTGCGCATATTTACCTTCGGCAAGGTTATTGTGTTTTAGGTTTAGTGATTAGGTTTTAGGTTTTGTTTGTTCGTTGATTGATAGGACTGAACACAAAGTTGCGCGTGGAATTTTCCGAGAATTTCACCAATGAAGGTTCAGGCGACTAGGGACAGCTATTGTGGGTTTGGGAGAGAGATGAATGTAAATTTTTGGGGGGAGCAGAGGCGCTGGAGGAGGGATGAGAAATTGCAGTTTGAAAATGCTCTCGTGTTTCCTCTGGTCATCTTTGTTTATGTGTTGCCCTGCATGAATCTGCTTCCGTTTTTTGTTTCGAGTTTTATTTTGGTTTCTGCCTCTTCTATGTCTGAGTTTGTTTGAGTCTGTTATTGTGCTCTCATATTTCCTCTGGTCATCTTTGTTTATGTGTAATCCTGCGTGAATTTGCTTCTGCTTTTTGTTTGCAGTTTATTGTTTTTTTTTTTTTTTTTTTTGTTTCTGCCCCCTTCTATGTATGAGTTTGTTCGAGTCTGACATTGTCCATAATTTGATATTTATATCATGCGTTGCCCAGTTTCTGAGAAATATTTTTCATCTGATAGTCCTACTTGGCGTTAAGTTGATTTCATGGCTCGTTTTCTTGTTAGAATTTTGACATCGTATTTCGAGTTGCTTCTGTGCTTTCAAACAACGAATTTTTATTTCGTATTTTGAGTTGCTTCTGCTTTTTCAAGCACCCAAATGAATCCGTGCTACTGAGAAACCGAAAAAAGGGGAATCAGGTGCTACTTAAATCAACATAATAAAAAAACCCTATTTTTATTACGATAGCGTTTTAAGATGGGGAATCAGGATGAAGGATAGTAGCGTTTTCTATTATAGGAGCTTATTTTTAACCTGATCACACTCTTCACCACTTTTTGAAAACATACTATTTCATTCATATGATAGATATTATTGTTATTAGAGGAAGCATTTTTTAAACATGGGTGATTTACATGTAGTATTATCTTTTGATCTGTCAAGAGTTAGGGTGTTAAAAACTTCTGTAGTGCTGTCGTTACTTATCTCTCTCTCTCTCTCTCTCTCTCTCTCTCTCTCTCTCTCTCTCTCTCTCTCTCTCTCTCTTGTGCAGAAGATGAAAATTAATAACAACAGACTTTGACTGGTCATTGGAAGATCTTGGACAGTATTTTTGATGCATGATTTAAGCCAAGTTTGTTTTTGTTAATTCAGCTTCGGTAATTTGTGAATGAATGAATAACAAATGCAATAAGCTGTAGATTGAGAGTGTTGCAAATGAACTGTTATTTTTATGCAAAGCAGTTTAATTGCTTAATTCAGTGGAATTCACTTTACGCCGAAACATCCATTTCTAATGCAAGGTTAATGAATGAATGTTTTTTGTCGTACGAATAAGTCATTATGAAAATTATTTTACCGTTAAATTTTATTATAGGAATTGTAAAACAGTTCTGTATGCTGTTTCTGAGTTATGAATTGTATATACTAAAGACAGAATTATTAGTACAGACATGACCATCATAATGCAAAAGTTATCTTGGCAGAAAAGATTATATAGGAAACTCGAGACCTGAACAGAGAGAGAGAGAGAGAGAGATTCAGTGAATATATCTTTTCTCTGTGCGATTCGTGTGTCCTTGGAATGGAGGCGGTAGCTGGCTAGATCCAATTATTCAAATTACTTTTTGTCTTTTGCCTCGTGTCTCTTGACGAATACGATCATTTTGCGTGTCAGTGTGTCGCCTTATTTAGATCGTCTTGCGATACGGCGTTATTTTAAAATTACTTAATGGTTGTTATTTTTAGTGTAAGACTGCGTAACTGAGATATTATTTTCTGGTACATATTTTTTATTGGGCTGAATCTTGCGCGTTCAGAAATTTGCGTTCAGTGAAGATATGGGTATATCATTATGCACTTGTTTATTTCTGTTGAACAGGGATGAGTGTAAAAGTCTTTCCTACTTTCTGGCATGTCTTCAGGTATGTTCTAAAGGAATTTAGCCGTATTTGTCTACTCACTGTACACCCGAGGTACTGAAAAACTGGTTTTATACTTTGACCTATTTTGGAGATATAGAGTGGAGATGGTAAAACGAGGTCTGTAGCAGTTTAAAGTTTGGTATATTCCGTAGTTATACGTTTAGACTTTATTAAACAAATGCATAAAATCTAAAGCTACTTTTAAGGGGCATCGGTTCCAGAGCTCCAATTGACTCAGTCATTTTCTTTATCATTATTATTAATTTATCGCAGCTTTTTAATTATTATTATTATTAATTTATCTTAGTTTTATATTTAAACATAAAATACGGATCTTCATCTTACAGACGTAGTATGCGCGAGAGTGAAGTTCGTTTTTAGGGGTATTTAATCTTCTCCATTATAACACATCTTTATAA
This sequence comes from Macrobrachium rosenbergii, assembly GCF_040412425.1. Classification (NCBI taxonomy): domain Eukaryota; kingdom Metazoa; phylum Arthropoda; class Malacostraca; order Decapoda; family Palaemonidae; genus Macrobrachium; species Macrobrachium rosenbergii. The sequence continues at coordinate 27,940,804 of NC_089787.1, read as the reverse complement.
ATAAACATGAACCGTGACTATTTTTTCCCCGTCATTATTTACATTACTTAAAGAGGAATTGTCGTTTTTATTAAGTCAAAAGAAGCAGTAATTATCGAATGTTGGTCGTAGCAGATTGTTTTGGTTATTGAAAGATTTTTTTTATGAAAACGTACGCTATTTTATGTATTATTTGCCGGTAAATAATTTTTTGTAAATAATATATATTTCTTGTGCTCACTGGGAAAATTACTCTTAGGTAAAATGATAGATTTTGAGATACATCGATATTGTTTTTCATAACACGGTTTACACACACACACACACACACACACACACACACATATATATATATATATATATATATATATATATATATATATATATATATATATATATATATATATTGTGTATGATTGTAGTGTTTGTGTGTGCTCACACATGTAGGAAAGAGAGAGAGAGAGAGAGAGAGAGAGAGGGGTGGATCAAATTACTTACTTGAGCAGTGTGAGAAACATTGGTGTGAAGGTTAATCCAGTTGTACCTTTTATGCTTGGCTGGTGTGTGAAAAGAGAACTTTATTTGTTGAAATTTATGTCATTATTTTTTACATATAAAATACCTCTATGTGGGTTCACAGTGGTTCGATCTTCATAAGCTTATGTTTATCTGTTTTAAATTTGGAGATGGAATACCAGGGAGACTTATGGTATATTAAATATATAAGAACAAGATTTGTTCGTATTTGATAAATTACTTATTGCTTGTTGATTCTGTCTGTGTCTGTCTGTCTCATGTATATGCATGTTCTCTGTAATATATATATATATATATATATATATATATATATATATATATATATATATATATATATATATACATATATATATATATGCATATATATATATATATATAGTGAGGATTGAGAGGGTTCTATCAACCTGCAGATATATATATATATATATATATATATATATATATATATATATATATATATATATATATATATATACATATATATATATAAAGAGAGAGAGAGTGAGAGAACGAATTTGAACTTCACACATACACACATAAACTGTATATATAAATATATATATATATACATACATACATACATACATATATGTGTGTATATGTGTAAAGTTCACATATTCTCTCTCTCTCTCTCTCTCTCTCTCTCTCTCTCTCTCTCTCTCTCTCTCTCTCTCTCTCTCCTTTTTAATTTCCTTTATGCAAGAGGCACGTAGGTAACTAAACAGGACATGAATTCTCATGCGCATTTCCGTGAACTCTGATTTAAGGCTTAAAAACATAATTTGGAGGCCGACAAAGGTATTCGTGTTGCAATTAAGGCGAAGTAGCTGTCATTCTTCCCTGACAGCTCTTGTGTGTTTGGCTGATAATTATCATCATTATCATTTTGATTTCAAGCTCAGTGGTGCCCCAGCGTCTCTCGGTTGTTTTATGTGTGCTTTGCAGTCTCTCTCTCTCTCTCTCTCTCTCTCTCTCTCTCTCTCTCTCTCTCTCTCTCTCTCTCTCTCTCTCTCAACAATATCATTTTGATTTCAGGCTTAGTGATGCCCCAGTGTCTTTCAGTTATTTTGTGTGTTTTGCTCTCTCTCTCTCTCTCTCTCTCTCTCTCTCTCTCTCTCTCTCTCTCTCTCTCTCTCTCTCTCTCTCATCATTATCACTCTGATTTCAAACCTAGTGGTGCCTTAATGTAACTTTTAGTTATTTTGTGCTGTAATCTTCATGATCTCTCTCTCTCTCTCTCTCTCTCTCTCTCTCTCTCTCTCTCTCTCTCTCTCTCTCTCTCAAAAGGGCAAAGTAAAATGAATTAAGTAAGAGAATTTACTCATTTGGAAGATGTTGTACACAGTCTCTCTCTCTCTCTCTCTCTCTCTCTCTCTCTCTCTCTCTCTCTCTCTCTCTCTCTCTCTCACTCCACGCACACAAAGAAAACAAAACAAGTCCAATTATTACCAGCAATGCCTCACATTTAGGGAACGACTGAAGCCCACCCCTCGCCTCCTTTTGATATTACTCACGCCCATGTCTCCTCCACCTACGCCCACTTACGCCCACGCCTCCCACTCGTCAGTCATACGAAACTTATGGGGGGGGACTACGCCCATCAGTGGATGGGGGAAGAGGTAAGAGGTTTTAGGGACAACCCTCAGGGGATTCGGGATGTGGACCCTAAGGGTGCCTAGGAACGAGTCCTGTTATAACTGCTATATGTACTTGTAATTGCCGGGGATGTTGTGATGTATAGGATATCTGGGATTTGGGCTGATGAATGGGGGAGATCCCTAGGACTCGGAGGACCAGGATGTACAGCGTTGTGGAAATAGGCGGGGTCATTTGGAAGTATTTTTTTGTCATTTATATTAGATTGGTTTTTTTTAAAGGTTTAGCTTTGGAAAAATTAATTATATCCACGTGGTCTAATTGTATATAGATATGTATATATATTTATTTATTTATTTAATTATTTATTTATTTTATATATACACAATTCATACATGCACTTTATATATATATATATATATATATATATATAATATATATATATATATATATATATATATATATATATATATATATATATATATATATATATATATATATATATACATATATGTATATATATATATATATATATATATATATATATATATATATATATATAGATATTATATATATACACATACACTACACATAGGAGAGAGAGAGAGAGATAGATAGACAGACAGACAGACAGACAGAGAGAAAGGGTTGAAGGAAAGAGGAGTGGGTGAACAACTGCTCGAGTGGGAGAGACTGATAAAAACGGTATGTCAAAAATGTGATGTCGGGATAAGAAGAGGAGAAAGGAGAATGGAAGATTGGAAGTGGCGAGTTTTACAAGACACCCAACGATGATAACAGCGGGATAATTTTACGCAGTTTAACCCCGTTGTTATCAATTACATGTTTTGTTCTGTGATTTCTTTGCCCTTTTGATTCCCTCATTTGTTTTGTTCGCCACTTTAGTACTTTTCCCAGGCTTTAAAGAGTGTTAAGTAGGTTTTCCGGGTCTTGTAACTTTTTTAAAAACTTTTTTTAGTTTCTATTTATTTTATTACAGTTTCTTTACATTTGCAGAATTCAGGTGATTTACCACTTTGATTTTTAACCTTCAGCGTACATATGTTGCATGCACAGTGTGGTTCAGTTGGCAGCGCCCTTGCCTTTCAGTTGGAAGGCCTGGGGTTGATCCCGGTGTGAGTCAGAAATGTACGTATGTAGGTGAGTGTATGTTTTAGTATGTAAATATACAATTTTGTTTTTGCTAGTTTGATTTGACATAATTGCAATGATATTTTGATAATAAAATTTTCAGTTCCCCAGATTTCTTTTATTTTGGCTATAAAAAAAATTTTCAATTCCCATTTTTTTTATTTTGGCTATAATAATATTTTCAATTCCCCAATTTTTTTCATTTTGGCTATAATAAAATTTTCAATTCCCCAATTTTTTTTATTTGGCTATAATACAATTTTCAATTCCCCAATTTTTTTTATTCTGGCTATAATAACATTTTCAATTCCCAAGTTTTTTTATTTTGGCTATAATAAAATTTTCAATTCCCCAACTTTTTTTTTTTTTATTTTGGCTAACTATTTATTCATAGCCCAGATGGAAGAAGGGCTTTCTAAACTACGAGCTCTATAAATTGCCAAATTACACCTTCTACGAGGCAGATTAATTGCAAACATAAAACGCAACGCGTCAACTTGATAAAATGCATTTTAACTTCGGTGGGAATTTTTTGCTCATCAAACGTAATTTGCATATTGTGTCAAGAATACTTTTTTTTTTTTTTACTCAGAGGAGTGGAAATTCTGTTACTTCATTAGGAATAATTTGTTCGCGTCAGAACTGCAAATTGATAACCTCGTGAAGTATATTTCTTATACTCATTTTACTGGTTTACCCCCTAGAGTGCACATTTTTTTTTTGCGATGGTCTGTTTTTTGCAACATAAATTGCAACTTGTAAATGCAGTACGTTTCTTCAAAATTCGTACTTGTAAGTGGAAGCTCATCTATATTAAATTTGTAATTATTTATATGCATTCGCACTTAATTTTTATTTAATGAATGTGCCCATTTCTATTATTTTTTTCACATATTGGCGTTCCATTCTGCGGAAGCTTGTCGAACAAGTTCCTGGCCTTTCGTATTATTCCGTAGAAATATAGCTTACACGTGCCTTTCAGTGGAATTCTGATGATGTGGAATTTTAATTCACTTCAGAAGTTCCAGGATCGTATTGCTCTAGCGAACTTCTGGAATTCAAGTGAAGTCCAGAAGTTCCGGGAGAAAGCGTATTTTCGATCTTCCAGATTCAGGGGTATGTCGGAGGTTGTGAAATCATTTTAGGATTAGCTCATAAAGTCAAGAATTCAATGATTATTGTAGTTCACAACTTGTGGAATTCCGTTGTCGCTCGGAATTCCTATAATACAGAAAAGGTTCTGAAATCCGGCATTCAGATGCCATTCCGAAACACAGAATCTCAAGCGCAATGTAAAGCGCTGGAAGCTCAGTGCGCTCAATTTTAGTTCACAAATCGTGGAAGCCAGTTGTAACTCCTGATTATTCCTATGATATAGAAAATGTTCTGAAATCCGGCATTCAAATGCCATTCCGAAACACAGAAACTCAAGCGCTGTTGAGAAGCACTGGAATTCAGTGCCCTCAATTCTAGTTCAGAAATTGCGGAAGTCGGTTGTCACTCCGAATTCTTATAATACAGAAAATGTTCTGAAATCCGGCATTCAGTTGGCATTCCGAAACACAGAATCTCAAGCGCAGTTTGCCCAGCCATGATCACAGAACTAGGCCTGATGGGTAAGCGAGAAACTGAGGCCTAATGGTTTTGGGCAATGAGTGTGAAGCGGTCTATTGTAGGGCGTAGTTGTAGATCGTAGGGACAGATGGAACGAGTGTTTGGAAGAGAGAGAGAGAGAGAGAGAGTGTGTGTGTACTTTACGGGCACGGCTTGGTGTGTGGTCTTAATCTGTTCATCTTAGGCTCTTAGTGCCCTTGATACCTTGATAGTCAGCGTCTTATATAGGGTAACGACTATCCTGTGCCGCTCCTTTAGTATTATAATTATCTTACGGTCCTGATGCATTTTGCATCTGCAGTAAATTTTGATAATATTTTATATCTTACCTTGAGTGGTATTTTTTTTTTCATTTTCAATCTGCAATAAATATTGGTAATGAATAATCCATTACCTCAATATGATTTTACATACACACATACATATGTGTGTGTATGTTATATATATATATATATATATATATATATATATATATATATATATATATATATATATATATATATATATATATGATTTTGTCATAGTTACTTTTAGGTTATACAAGATTTCCTATTGATAAAAGAGAGAGAGAGAGAGAGAGAGAGAGAGAGAGAGAGAGAGAGAGAGAGAGAGAGAGAGAGAATCGGTGGCGTGGGAGCGATTATGATTTAAACAAAAGCATTGCAATGTCAGGACAATTGACAGAGGAATATTTCTTGATGCAAATAACCGCTTTGCATCTGAATAGCTATTTAAAGAACAACTAATTGAGTACCCAAGGATGAAGTTGGTAAACTAGTCACGTCATCCTTGTATTACCTTCTAGTATACTTCACTTACGTCAGAGAATTAATTATTAATCACTTTGGAATGATATATCAGATAGCTCGTCATTTTCCAGCCAATACACGTCACTCTTAAAACCTAAGCACATGCCGCGTCACCTGACACTAATCGTTTCTGGTGTCGCTTTAATTTCCAGTCAAGTAGTAACGGAGACTTTGTTTTAACTGTTGTTTACGCGATTACGTAAACCTGAGCCGTAGATCAGCATCTTACGTAACGTCTAGATGGCCTTTTACGTAACAAGGATCGCTGGGTCCTTAACATGCCTCCTCATTCCCAGCGTTCCTTCCATGCCCACCTCCTTCATGGGGCTCTTAACTTCTGCCACTTGGGAATTAAATGTTTTCATGCTGTTTGGTTCATTGAGGTCCGTTGTTGGGGGACAATGCAGCTCGCGTCGTGAAATTTCTGCCGAGGATTTATTTTCGTGTCTGCTGTGTTTACTGCCTTGGTTTTGTTTGCCCTCCATTTAAATTGTTTTTGTTTATTATGTTTTGGTTTTGTTTGTTTGCGTTCTCTTTCTAACATTCTCTGTTTGTTTGTCATGTTTCGTCGTATATGACAAAAATGGGTACGTTTTGATTTTAGTTGGTACTTTTGCCTTGATGCTTGTGAACGCATTTTGTCGGAAAAATTATAAAAAAAAATTGTCGTTAAATATCCTTGGAAGGTTGGGCACAAGCCGACTGCATACCCATTAAAATGTGTAACTTATATGGTATGTTTATTTATTTCTTTCCTTGGTTGTTTTCTTGCAGGTTTCGAAAAAAAAATGAACAAAAATCTTGAGGAGATTGTCATGACATTTCCAGGAATGTCTCCCAAAGGTAAAAGGTCTTTTAAATTTTGAAAATTGGTCTGGTCTTTTGCTTTTATATCTTTCGGTCCAGATTGCTTGTCTCGGTAGAAGGTGTAAAAACTAATCGATAGTTCTTCGTGAAATGATTGGGGCGGTCTTGGGAAGGTGCTAAGACCGTAATTCGGGCCGGGGTATACGACTCCTGAGTTATCTGAAGTAATCACGGTAATAACTCTGGGCACGATTTATTTCATATTTTTTTTCCAAGTGTCCCTGATTCTTTTTTTATCATCCGTCTTAAGGATAAAGGTAGGACCACCTTAGGCACGGCTTTTGGCCATAAAGGTATATTATTATCATTCCAACGTAAAAAAAAAAAAAAATTTTTTTTTATTTCATCCTCTTAACTCTTTGTTTTGTTTTTCACTGTGCGGAAGCCTGAAACCTTACTAGGATGAAAAATCACATTTTTTATACTCAGTTGATTTTTAATGCAGTTTTTTCCTTCGGGATTCTTCCTTTCCTTCTCATTCCTAAAATGTATGGCAGCTTTTGGAAGTGTCCCAAATTTTTTGCCCGCGTTTTATACAGTTTATTTTTTCTTGACTACGAATGCATTACTTTCTCCATGGTGGATATACTTTGATCGTTAAAACTTCTGTGCTTGCGAGATGAAGCAAAGTTGATCGCGAAGTGGTGCTTGCAAGGTCTTTAGGTCATTACTATTCATGGCAGTTTCCAAAACACTGGTCCACTAATCCTAAGTTGAGCAGACTTTCAAGCACGAGAGAGGAGGGGAGCGTATTTTTATCAAGGAAAGCAATTAAGTGCTGGCGAGTTTATTGTAAGGAAGCAAAGACATTATGAATAAATGTCAGGTAACTGTTATTTTTGTCTTTGCAAACGAAAGTACAAAATACAATAGCCTCTGTAAGGGGGTAGTGACATCAGTGCACATCACGCGGTGGACTGTAGGCATTAATTTGGGTTCTTTGAAGCGTTCCTGTGGCCCGTAGCTACAACCCCTTTCATTCCTTCTACTGTGCCTCCGTTCATTTTATCTTTCTTCCATCTTACTGCTTACCCTCTTATAACAGGTTTTCCTCCTGTTACACCTTTAAAACATCCTTTTCTCTAAATTTCCCTTTCAGCTCTGAATGGCCTCATAGGTTCCAACGCTTAGCCTTTGGCATAAATCTTGTATTCCAGTTCCAACTCCAAAATACAATAGTTTATTTATCCACTGACAAGTAGAATAATCCACTACAGCTGGGTGTTTGCATTGGTCTTATGCACGGTAAATAAACCAATGAAAACTTATTCCGATGATTTCGGTCAAGATGACTGTATCATCACATGAAGTGTTCGATGACAGCGTGGCCATTGTCAGTTTCAGTTTTTAGGGAAGAGCGCTGCAGTCCAGGTGCTGATTTTTGGTAGAGTGCCAAAAATGGGCTGGTTGTCCGAAGGCTGTTTGTGAATTCCAATTTTCTTTTTATTGTGCGCCAGAATTGTCTGCAAGTATTGGAATTTGGGTGCTTAAGAGAGAGAGAGAGAGAGAGAGAGAGAGAGAGAGAGAGAGAGAGATTGTCTTTCTGGTATCGTCTAGATTTCTTAAGTTAAACTATTTTGATCCAGTAAGTATTCAAGGTCATTTTGTATATCATGAATAGGATTGGCTGTATAGAAAGAGAAATATAAAAAAGGGCTTATGCACATATGCTGTGATATGTATGTACGAGTATTCATGTTTATGAAAACCTTATATTTTGCTTTTTGGATTCTAGAGTAAATAAAGGTATTACCTATTTGCAATAACGCTGTTTGCTACATAGGTTGATTAAAAAAAAAGATAAAGTAACAAAAGTACTGGAAGTTTGTATCTCGGATTTTCCTTTGAAGAAAACTTGAAGGTACTAAACCTTTGCTCGGATGCGACAGAATAGGGAAGGAAAGATTAGGTGTGAGACAGTAATATATTTTTATAATAAATGGCTCTGCTGTTAACCTTTAGCGTTGTGTACAAAGGGCATAAAACGTCAGTCGAGATCTTCATAATCCCTTATAAAAAAAACGCTTAAACATTTTTATGTCTTCAGTTATTTTTCAGGTTAGCAAAGGATATCATAAGTATTTTTGGGGGAGGGGTGCGGGAAGGGTATAAAGATTGAGGTTTACTACTAGGATGATCGTCGTAAAAAGATTGCAAATTATAAACAACATAATAATCCTCTTTTCCCATTCAGCCTGCATGCTAATACGTTATAAGCCTGTGCAAGTTATCCATGAATAAATTGCGCTTTTGTCAAGGTCGTAAGATTTCATGCGTCCATTGTGATTTTACGCTTTAACGTTATATTCGGATTAGGAGACTAGGAGTCTCTCTCTCTCTCTCTCTCTCTCTCTCTCTCTCTCTCTCTCTCTCTCTCTCTTCTTCTTCTTCTTCTTCTTCTTCTTCTTCTTCTTCTTACCAGCCACCTTTGTATCAATCCATCACCCGGTTTATTCAACCTGATGCGAGTCGATTTGAGAGATTCTCGACCAAGCAGCTTCGTTGTGTCCTTTGATTGAAACCTTCATCTCTCTCTCTCTCTCTCTCTCTCTCTCTCTCTCTCTCTCTCTCTCTCTCTCTCTCTTTTACGATATCATTTTCCCCCGACAGTGTTATCCAATTTCATGGGCAGTAATCGTCTTATTATCTATATTTTTATACTTCGCGGAGCTTGTTGAAGATTCTTTACTGTGAAGGAATTGGAAGTGATTCGCTTCCTAGAGTCTTGTCTTTTATTTATTTTTTTTTGTCTGCTGCTGTGAATGAAAAATGGTTGCGTAGAAAGTTTCTTAGTCATATATATAAATGTTTGAGAATTCAGTGTAGATTGGCAAAGGCGTCTTACCTTTTCAATATAGTTACTGAAAGTCACTGGAAGGCGTTAAGTTTTTGTGTGTGTGTGTGTGTTTTATATATATATATATATATATATATATATATATATATATATATATATATATATATATATATATATATATATATATATATATATATATATATAAATGATATATATGTCACGTATTTAGTTAGTGTAACAGACACAGAGAATTTACACGCTGACCTGAATTACGCTGTTAGAAGAATTCTTAACTGTAAATCCGGGAAATCCATTATTTTGAGAAAAACTCGAAATTTTTCGTATGTCTAGATTGTGGGAAGTCGGAATGACTCCGCACGATTCCCAGTCGCGTCACGAAGATATTGATGATTGCCATTAAACCGTGTCGTATATTTCGAGCGAGTTTGCGCCGATATATAAATCAGTGAGTGATGATGATTCTGATGACGATGATGATAGTAAACTATCATTTGATTAAATTGATGGTTTGCGTTCTAGTAGTTATTTTTTAATGGCAAAATAAAACGACGATTCAGTCCGTGTCTTTGGCTGTGATGATAATGGAATTTGAATTTTATTATACAAAAAATGTATTTGCAGTTCGTTTATAAAGGTGGATTAAATAAATGCATAATGATGTCCATCTTTGAAAGCACGTTTTTCCTTCTTATGAAATGGCCACCTTTATTATTATTATTATTATTATTATTAATATTATTATTATTATTATTATTATTATTATTATAAACTTGAACTTCAAATTCATTAGAAAGAAATAACAGATAGTAATGAGAAATACAGAGAATAGATCATTTATTAAAAAAGAAAAAATTTATATTAACAAATTAATAAAAAGATATGAAAAAAATGTAAGTAAATCATTTAAATACAAGAATTTTATTACCTACTACGAAAACGATAATAGTGACTATATAGATAGTGATGAGACAAACCTGAGTTGAGTTAACGGGACCGAGGAAGAATTGGAATGTTTTGCCATAAATAGTGATGGCAATGATGATGATGGTGAATATGCCGACAAGGAAGTAGGCGGTGTGACCAAAAATAGAGATGATAATAGTGAAAGTTCTTGATGGTGACGTTGATGCGATAAGGAAGTAGAATCTTGTGCCATAAATCAGAAGCAAATTGTTGGTCAAGAAACTCGGTAATGTTCTGTTCTCTATGAATTTCTTGGGCGCATTTTAGCGGCGTTTCGTTTGCAGGTCATCGCCACTTGGTTTGTCTCTCTCTCTCTCTCTCTCTCTCCTCCCTCCCTCCCCCCCCTCCCTCCTCTCTCTCTCTCTCTCTCTCTCTCTCTCTCTCTCTCTCTCTCTCTCTCTCTCTCTCTCTCTGAATTTCATTGTAATTTTGTAATCGACTTGTTACAAAAATTCGATCTTTCTCTGTAAATTGCTCAGTGTATTTTTGCAGTTGCCTTAATATTTCCTAATACAATCTCTCTCTCTCTCTCTCTCTCTCTCTCTCTCTCTCTCTCTCTCTCTCTCTCTCTCTCTCTCTCTCTCTCTCTCTGAACTTTATTGTAATTTTGTTATCGACTTATTATTTATTACAGAAATCCGATCTTTCTGTTTGATCTTTAGTGTATTTTTGCAGTTGCCTTAATATTTCCTGCTACAATCTCTCTCTCTCTCTCTCTCTCTCTCTCTCTCTCTCTCTCTCTCTCTCTCTCTCTCTCTCTCTCTGAACTTTACTGTATTTTTATAGTCGACTTATTTACTGCTTAAATTACCTCTTTGTCTGTGAACTTCTTGCTGTAGTTTTGCAATTGCCCTAATATTTCCTACTAAAAGTTCCCCACTCTCTCTCTCTCTCTCTCTCTCTCTCTCTCTCTCTCTCTCTCTCTCTCTCTCTCTCTCTCTCTCTCTTTCAAATTAACTGTATTTTTGATGCCTTAATATTCCCTACTTCAGTTTCTCTCTCTCTCTCTCTCTCTCTTTGAAATTGACTTAATATATGTTACTGCTGTTTTTTCCTGCCTTTCCCTGCAACGTATTTTCGCACATTATCAGTCGTATTGTGTTAAAGTTTTCTTATTTCGTTACGCTGTATTTTATTTTTCTCATTTTTTTCAACTGTTTCATGGAATTGCTACGTAGGACATGAAATATGAATCCAATTTCTCGCGTGGCTGCCTTGATTAACAGGTACGCTTAATTACCTCTGTAGGTTACTGATATTTTACTATTTAACTTTATGTAGAAATAGTGAATAAAATAAATTATGCACAATAAAGCTTCTTACAGGAAGGCTAGGTTATAAAGTAAGAGGAGGCTGGGTACTGATGTTTTACCATTTAACTTTTTTTTGAAAATGGCGAAGAAAAGAAATTGTACGCAATAAACATTTTGAAATGGAAAATATTGCTGGTTAATATTAAATAATAGGGAGCTAGACTGAGTGTTTGTTCTTTCTACCATTAAAAAAAATTTAAAGGGAATAAAGAGCACAACCTTGATGTCTCTGAAAAAAAAAAAAAAGACTCATGATTGACATCATCTCCACGATCGTCATCTTCGCAAGCAGGCGTCCGTGCTTCCTTTTTCGTGGTGCATGACGACGCCGTCGTGCAAAAAAAAAAAAAAAAAAAAAGTCGTCGTGCAAAAAAAAAAGTTGCTTTCATTTTTTTTTTTTTTTTTTTTTTTTTTCTTCTTCTTCTTCTTAAGCGGCGCGTCTATTATACGCCGTTTAAGGGCGGTTAAGCTGTATCCAGTGTCGGCTCTCGAGTTGAATTACAAGTGGCTGCTATTTCCCAGCCCGCGGTCTGGTTTCGGTTTGGCTGCGAGAGGAAATTTTCGGTTTATACTGGAAAATGTTTTTTTTTTTTAACTGGGGAGATATTTTTTTCTATCTTTAAACTTTTTTTTTTTTGGGTGGGGTTAACTGGGGGTGATTTTTTTTCATTCAAGAGGTTTTTTTATTTGGTCAAACTGGGACTCCCAGTTTTTCTAACTAGGTGATATTTTTACTTTTAAACTGGAGAGTTTTTTTTTTTTTTTGTTAAACTGGGAGATTATTTTTTCATCTTTAAATTGGAGTTTTTTTTTTTTGGTTAAACTGGGAGATTTTTTTATCTTTAAATTGGAGGGTTTTTTTTATTTGGTTAAACGGGGTAGATTATTCATTTTATCTCTAAACTCGAGAGGATTGTTTTGTTTAACGTATTATTTTTTTTCGGTCACACTGGGGAGGATTTTCGCTTTATCCACGTGGAGTGTTCTGCATAAACTTGTAGGCTAGTCATTTCAATTTAACCTGGAGTTTGTTTGTTTGTTTTTATTTTTATATATATTTCTTTATTTATTTATTTATTTATTTATTTATTTATTTTTGCTTAACCTGGCTATCTAAGTATCTCGTTTGTTTCTTTGTTTGTATTTTCCATATTTTTTTATATTTTAGTTTTTATTCTTAAGCAGGAATTTGAACGATGCTTTATTTTTCATTGTAAACATGCAACGCGAAAGGATAACTTTCCTGCGGCTGACATTGACGAATCCTGGCCGAATAGAATCGCTTTTTCTCAGAAGGCGCCGATAGATTTATCTTGCGCGTTGCACAATTTGTCTTCTCAGACAATCCATTCTGTTTCTTTTTTTTCTTTTTTTTATTTATTACTCTGTTGATTACGTGAAGTCATGTTCATGATGTGTTTGCAGAGTTGTGTACATTTTTTCTTCATTTTTATATTCGAATTTTTTATTTTTTTTATTTTGGATTTTGTTGTCATTTTGTTGTCATTTTTTTTAGTATTTTTCAGATTTGTCTAAATACTTATTTTCTTAGTGGTGTGGCCCATACTCTTAGTTACATCAAAATCGGCGTTTTCTTTTTTTCTAAATCTAAATCTTTTAATGAAATCAAAGTGTCGCGTAGTTTTTGCAGTGTAATACATATAAGACATATTGCACCCTATTATTTGCGAAATTTGATAATCTGAAATATTGCATTTCACTAATTTGTTTGTATGTATTTTCCATTTATAGATATAAATACATATACATATATTTACATTCCTATCCATTATCTATTTGTTTGTATGTATTTTCCATTTATATATACAGATATATATATATATATATATATATATATATATATATATATATATATATATATATTAGTTTGTATTTTGACTCAGAAAAATCAACTTTCTTCTGCCGAAAAAATGATCGTTTGTTAGATATTTTTCAACTTTAGTTTGGTAGCCACTGTCACTACAAACACATCTATTACGATGCTTCATGAAAATCACTTGTGGAACTCATTTGTCAGCCCGAAACAAAGGAGGAGAGTTAATGTATTCACGTTAATTTGAAACCTCTCATGGTCTGGGACACGATGAATGTATATGCTCTGTGTGAGGAACGGTGACCGATCCTTTTTGAATTTACATATTTTTTTTGTGTGTGTGTTTTGTTAGCTGTGTAAGGCGCCATGGTCTCAATAAAGACAAGGCATATATATATATATATATATATATATATATATATATATATATATATATATATATATATATATATATATATATATATATATATATATATATATATATATATATATATATATATATATATATATATATATATATATATATATATATATATATATATATATATAAACTTTATCACATACACAATTGTTCTGTGCATTAGTAGAATTACTAAAAGGACCTCATTCAAACTGGATGGTATCTAATGGAGTTTTTATACAATATTAGTGACATATGTATATGACTCTCATATATCAGTTACATGTGCAGGCTCACCATGTTGCAGATTTCCCAGCAAATATTCAATGTACAAAGACAAATACTATTCATACGATTACCAACACACATCAAAGAGAAGAAAATCTCCTAGCAACAGCGTAAAAGGGAGACAGTACACTAACGATCCGACCTTACTTACTTAAGGAGGACACGCCCACCTTTCCTTTGTCGTCGTATCTGCTGTCTCCTCCAGTACAGTAGACGCGTGTGTAGATTTTATCGAGGGTCCTCGTTGTTTCGGCCTTTGTCGTTCGGTTGCGCCCTTTTAGGGCTCGTAAGAACGTCCGCCGTTGATAAACCTCGGCTGCAGTGGTTTATTGTCGTGGTTATTCGTTCTGGGATGGCCGGTTATTTGTGTTTGGTTCATTCGGTCATTCCTTTATGGTGGTTTAGTGTTTCTGTCGTATGCAAATTTCTTCATAGTAAAATTATCTTCATAGTAAATATTTATATATATATATATATATATATATATATATATATATATATATATATATATGTACATATATATGTACACAAATACACACTTGTTGGTTCATAGCTATATTTTTTTTGCGTGTTCGGTTCCGTTTTTTGCTATTTTATGTATTCCTTTTTTTAATTATTATGGTAATTGTCGTATTTAATTTTCATTTGTTCGTCCTATGGACTCAAATTTTGTTTTGTTGTTTATTAGTTTGTTGTTTCTTCAATGTTATCTTGTTTATTCTATATATATATATATATATATATATATATATATATATATATATATATATATATATTGATACTTAGACTGTTTATTTTAATATATAAATTCAACGTTATCACTATGGCTCTGCATGTTTCATGACTATTAGTGCATACTTGTACATTATTACTTATCATTATAAGATGTAATGCGGGGAAAATGTAATTATGATGTACAGTCAAAGAAGATACTGTAATTTTGGTTCAATGGCGCATTTATTTCTGGCAGTGAGGGACTTTGTGAAGTGAATGTCTGTTTCCTACTCATGCGTCCTTTAAATCCAGTTTATTTTACATATTCGTTGCATTTTCTGTTGAATTTTAGATTGGTCTTTCGATTGTTTCACTTTAGGTAGTTAGATGTGAATAAAGTTTTATGTGTATATATATATATATATAAATATATTTATATGTGTGTTTGTATATATATATATATATATATATATATATATATATATATATATATATATATATATATATATATATTATACACATATATATATAATATATTTTATATTCATGAAATATTTATATATATATATATATATATATATATATATATATATATATATATACATACATACATACATATATATATATATATATATATATATATATATATATATATATATATATATATATACACATACACACACAAGTATGTATACACGTTGCTAAAAGATGATATGAATTAACGGGGAAAAAATCCGTGCTATTCAAGACGATAACCTAATCAAGTTTTCAATGCCGCAGTTAATTCCGAGTAAATATTTCGATGACTGCAAAAAGAGAAAAACTCATTCAGCAAACCACTCCAATCCGGTATCTCCAGGAGCCATTATCCTTGGTTAATCTGGCTGTACTAAACCGAGTTCCTTTGTCACGGTCGAGTGGTTTCGAAGGCTCTCAGCAAATGTCGTGAGAATTGAGTGGATTGTCACATCCGAGATTGTGTGGTGGTGATGCGGCCTCTTTCGAAGAGTTTTCAATCTTGGGAGGAATTTTGATGTCTTTATTTTGGACGTTACGTAATGATCGCTCGACCTCTTTTAGAACGATTGACATTTGGTGTGGGGAAAGATTGCTGGTGTCTAGAATTTTAGGTGGCATTGGTTCTTAAGGAAATCTAAGTTGTTAGGGAATTGCTGCTAAGATAATCTAATTTTGTGAGGTATTTATACCATTTATATTCTATACTGAACTGACCACAGAGAGAGAGAGAGAGAGAGAGAGAGAGAGAGAGAGAGAGAGAGAGTAGTACTTTTTATTTTTCAGAAAATGTAAGCTGCAAATTGGATAAAATGTTTCAAATGCTACAGTTGCCTTTACCTTATGGATTTACATGAATAAAAACGTCTCGTGGATTCAGGAAATATTTATATGAGTTTCTTCATCGAAAATACGAGTATTGAAAGTTTCTTCATTTACAGTATGACACTCGACTTGGGAGTGGATATATACAAGTTAATTTTACGTCATTGTATATCATTTTTTTTACAAATATTTCTTTATATAAATCTGATGAGACAACGTTAATCTTTGGTTTCTAGTGTTTGATTATGACTGTGTTCCTTGCTATTCATTCTTTATAGCCCACATATATTTCTCTTATATGAATTTGGGTTACACGAAGTTTTGATTGCTAGTATTTTATTGAGTATCACACGTTATTCCAAAAAAAAAATTTAGATTAAAATTCTTTAAGTTTTACCGAGAGTAAATAACTTACGGAATGTCCCTACATGCGTGGTTGCTAAAATAAAAACCCTAATTTAAGTTATCATATCATCACATAATTGTTGCACTTTCATCATTTTTAATTGTACTTTCCATGACGTGATTCTGTCCCAATACGATTTCCTGTGAAGTTCCGTTTTTCATATTCGCGGCGTGAAATAGGATACTTCATAAAATCTCAAAATAATAATCTTCATTTTAATTTTAGAAAATTTTTTCCCTCTTGGATTTTAAGAAAATTTAACATCGTGGCGTGAAATAGGATACGCCTAGAAAATCTCACAATCACAATCTTCTCGTACGTCAAGACAGACGAACGGTACGTGCAACAAAGAGGTACGTGCAGCAAAGAGGCACGTGCAGCAGGAGAGTGGAACAGCATCCGCCATCTTCATTCATAATTGAGCATAATGATCACCATTAAACCTCTCAGGTCGTGTCGACGGTCTCGGCGATCGATATATCATCTCTCGCTTCCACAGGAAGAAGAAGAGGAGAATAATAATAATAATAAAAGGGAGGAAGGGATTTTTTTATTAATGAATGAATGAAGGGGGCTGGGGAGGGGTGGGAGTAGTAATTTCATGACGGGGAGGTGAAATATAGAGAAGTGGTGGGTGGTGGTGACTCATGCTCTCTCTCTCTCTCTCTCTCTCTCATGCACGTTTATCTCTCATATTCTCTCTCTCTCTCTCTATATATGTGTGTGTCTCTCGTTCAATACATGCACGTTTATATATATGTCTGTATAATAAATATGTGTTTGTGTGTGTGTGTGTGTGAGAGAGAGAGAGAGAGAGAGTAAGATTAATGTGACACACACTAGACTCTGATAGTCACAAATATTAAGCCACAAATATCACTTAATATAAAATTTACCTTACCTTGAATAATTTACCCCCAGAGGACATTAAATAAGTGCGTCTGCCCCGGCCAGCAGATACAGTCATCATATATAATTCCATTTAGGTGTAAATTATTCCCGAGGTATAATGAATTCGATGTTAAGAGGGTATTTGTATCTCTCTCTCTCTCTCTCTCTCTCTCTCTCTCTCTCTCTCTCTCTCTGTATGTATGTATATGTATATATAAAAGCTACAAATATGGAGGTATATATTATATATTTATACATATACACCTCTCTCTCTCTCTCTCTCTCTCTCTCTCTCTCTCTCTCTCTCTCTCTATGTATACACACACATACACATACACACACACATATATATATATATATATATATATATATATATATATATATATATATATATATATATATATATATATATATATATATATATAATATATATATATATATATATATATATATATATATATATATATAAAAGCTACAAATATGGATATATATATATATTTGTGTGTATATATAGATATATTTATATATATGTATATATATATATATATATATATATATATATATATGTATAGATATATATGTGTGATGATAAAATTAATGAATATCTGTTCATGTTCTTAAAAACACGTAATTAAAACCCCTTGTCTTATTATTTTTCACCTCATGGAAGAAGTGACCTTGTTTTATTTTGTCACTTGAGTCATACTTAACTGTATTTCCTCGTTTTCCTCCCTCCTGTTATTCTTTTTTTTTTTTTTACTTTCTTCACGGTTGTAAATCGCATTGTTTTTATTCGTGCCATTGTTTAACCTCAGATGCCTTTGTGTGATGCATCTTTAGGAGGTGTTTCCTAATTCGATGTTTTTATGGGACTCAGGATTGTGTTTCTTTGTTATTTCCTCTGACTGTCTGTCTGTCAGTCTGTATGGGTGTAGTGTAATACATTTCTCTTCTCTCTCTCTCTCTCTCTCTCTCTCTCTCTCTCTCTCATGCACACTCAGTTGTGCTTATTTGCTTTTCCATTTTTAAAAGTTTCATTTATTTTTTCATTTTATTTTCTCTCTCTCTCTCTCTCTCTCTCTCTCTCTCTCTCTCTCTCTCTTCTGCTACTTGTGCTTATTTGCTTTCCCACATTCACTTGGGTTTATTTGGTTCTAACCTTGAAGCTCGTTTCATTACATTTTAAAATTCTCTCTCTCTCTCTCTCACCCCTTATATTCTCTTGTGTGTTTTTTTTCCTCATTCTTAAAGAACATTTCATTAGATTTAATCTCTCTCTCTCTTCCACATTCACTTGTGCTTACTTGCTCTTCCATTTTTAAATCACGTTTCATTATGTTTTAGTCTCTCTCTCTCTCTCTCTCTCTCTCTCTCTCTCTCTCTCTCTCTCGTCCCAATATTCTCGTGTTTATGTGCTTTCCCATTCTTAATACATGTTTAATTTTTTTGATTTTCTCTCTCTCTCTCTCTCTCTCTCTCTCTCTCTCTCTCTCTCTCTCTCTCTCTCTCTCTCATTATCCTCATCTCCCTCCTGCAACTAACTGCCTGAACCGTAGCTCCACCCTAAGATAATTAGAAAGCTGAAAAGGGTTAAAGAGGCTATGCTTTTATAATGGAAACTTTTTTTTTTTTTTTTTTTGCTTCTAAAGCGATTATGCCTGGAAGCCTCATTGTCTGTCTGGAAGATTGATATTAATCTTATTTTTGTCGCTGTCAGACTTGTCACTGCGGGATGCGTGACACACTAACCCACCTACCTAAACCTTCCTGTGACCTTGACACAGATGCCTATTGTTATGTGTGAAAAAAAATTCACATTCGTACTCTTTATCATTCTGTATTTTGCTTGCTTATTTTTTCACGTTCGTGCTGTGAATTATTCGTTAGTTTGCTTGCTTACTTTTTCATAAGGGTGTGCGTAGGTTTCTGTCAATAAAAATTTGCATTTGAAAGCAGGAAAATATAACCAACCATAATTGTAATTTTTTTTGTCGTACGCGAGTAAATACTTTTTTTTTAATTACTTATAGTTTCTCTTTTTTAAAGCTACTCCGGGCATTCCTTTTTATTTTTTAATGAAACCACATTTTATAATAGTCTTAATCTTTATATCTACATCACACAACAATTGGATCCTTGTATATCGGGGATTTACTGTTGGTATATTAGCTGTCATTAGTCTATCAACCTAAGCATTTTCTTTATGGCTTTGCGATTTTCAGTTCAATTTCCCATAGATCGAAAAAAGAGCCGCTCATTGCACAGAAAGAAAACTTAGCAAAAACAGGATTAGGAACAAAACGCCCCAAAGCTCTGTCGCAGGCGGAAAGAAACAGTCACATCACAACGTGAAAAGAAGAACCGTGAAGGCATCCCTTATATTATCTCCCATTGTCATCTGTCATCCATTTTACGGTTCCGGTCCTGGAGACACATTGGGTGGCAACCGTTCGAACAACTTCCGTCAACATTGCGACGTCGTATAATATTCCATTTGCGAAATGGGCGGAGGTGCAACTTGGGTTTCTTTGCAGCTTGCAAGGTATTGGAGGGTTGCCAGTTTCTGCTATTACGTCTGTATTTGCTTGTGAATTACGTCTGTGTTTACGTATGAATTACATCTGTATTTGCTTATGGATTGCGTCTTTGTTTGCGTATGGGTTACGTCTGTATTTGTGTGTGAATTGCGTCTGTATTTGCGTATGGATTACTTCTTTGTTGTTTGCGTATGGATTACGTCTGTATTTGTGTGTGAATTGCGTCTGTATTTGCGTATGGATTACTTCTTTGTTGTTTGCGTATGGATTACGTCTGTATTTGTGTGTGAATTGCGTCTGTATTTGCGTATGGATTACTTCTTTGTTGTTTGCGTATGGATTACGTCTGTATTTGTGTGTGAATTACGTATGTATTTGCTTATGGATTACGTCTGTATTTGCGTATGGATTACGTCTTTGTTGTTTGCGTATGGATTACGTCTGTATTTGCGTGTGAAGTACGTCTGTTTTTCCTTATGGATTGCGTCTGTATTTGCGTATGGATTACGTCAGTGTTTGCTTATGGATTACGTCTGTATTGGCGTGTGAATTACGTCTGCATTTACGTATGAAATACGTCTGTATTTGCCTATGAAATACGTCTGTATTTGCCTATGAAATACGTCTATATTTGGTATGAATTACGTCTGTATTTACGATGAAATACGTCTGTATTTGCGTATGAAATACGTCTTTATTTGCCTTTGAAATACGTCTGTATCTGCCTATGAAATACGTCTGTATTTGCTTATGGAATACGTCTGTATTTGCCTATGAAATACGTCTGTATTTGCCTATGAAATAATTCTGTATTTGCGTATGAATTCCTCCTCTATTTGCGTATTATGTTTGAATTGGTCCTGGTGTACACGTACTGCCATTGTTGACTGTTATTTAAGGTAATTTCGAGACGGTGCTCGGGACAAAGTACCTTCATTCTGCATACTTATATAAGGGACATTAGTGGTTAGAGAAGGTGGCCTTGGATTGGACGACGTCAAGTCGGAACGTGGAGTTTATATATATATATATATATATATATATATATATATATATATATATATATATATATATATATATATATATATATATATATATATATATATATAGCAACGTAAGATGATTAGTTACTTATTTGTTATCTGTTGTTAAGCATCGGTTTTTGTATGAGATATTATGAGCTGTCATACAAGATGCTTGTTAGTTCTGGCTTTTATTGTTTTTCAGTGATGTACATAGAGATGAACATGGTTGCTGTTGTTTTTGTTGCTTTGTAAAATGGCATTATAGTCAGTTTCAGATTGTCCCACAAGAACATTTTAATCAAACGTACGTGTAGATTCAACAACAGTAATGAGAAGCACAAGATACTTTAATACAAAACAGTAACGTTGATTTTAAATGCTTTAGGCCCACCGACTAAAAGTTAATTTGTAGCTGCCTATTCCCTGAATTGTCTTATAATAGACTATTCATAAGCAGTGGCTGCGAAGCTATTCTGAGGCTGTCCAAATAAAATAACAGGAAGCGGCAACTTTGTGCGAGACTTATGTTCTGGAGTAAATTACATATTTATAATAACATGAATTATATCCGTTAGGGAGACAGGTTTCTCATTATTTCGGAAGGGAATTAAGTTTACTTTTTTCTGTACATTAATTCTACGTTGGCGTAAATAGGTTTTGCGTTTGTGTTTGCCCATTTCCCTTCAAAAAAAAAAGTTGATAAATAAAAATATCCCAAGATCCGTTCGTTGATTGATTGGGTTCCGTGTTATAACGAGACCAGATAGATTAATTACAGGTAACCTCTAATTGAGTCTTAATTAATCCATCGTACGTGTTAACTGAGAAGTTCCAGGAACCGGCATTATGACACTGATTGATGAAAAGCCTGGAGAGCGTACGCAAGTAAACAGGTAAAAATAAATAAATAAATACCTGGAGAACGTACGCATGTAAACAGGTAAAAAAAAAAAAATAATAATAAATGGGCGTCAACGACGCCTACAGGAAAGAGGATTTACCGAACAGGAATAACGCTAATAAATTAGGCCCGACGTCTTATCTAATCTCGCCTTGATAAATGTCAGGTCTCGCGTGGCAGGCCCCGTGGATTATAGGGTCTTATTGTGTTGGGGGGGAGGGGGGTGACTAACGTCTCTGTTTATTAATTGTTAACTG
The DNA here is from genome assembly GCF_040412425.1 of Macrobrachium rosenbergii. Taxonomy (NCBI): domain Eukaryota; kingdom Metazoa; phylum Arthropoda; class Malacostraca; order Decapoda; family Palaemonidae; genus Macrobrachium; species Macrobrachium rosenbergii. Next base: position 27,918,562 of record NC_089787.1, on the reverse strand, counting down.
CTAAAGGGACTGCGTCGAGTTTAGTTCAGTTCTGAGAGTAAACTGTTAATTTAGGACGGTTCTGAATGTTAGATTTCGTAATTTATTTCTTGCGATGTTTTTGTGGTCATTGAATGGAAGGAAAGGCTGTTTTCGTTTCTATGTGAAATTGAGACGTTTGATGATGTCTCCTAACTGAGAGAGAGAGAGAGAGAGAGAGAGTCTTATGCAAAGCAACTATTGAAAAGTTACTACAAATTTTATCAGTTATTCCAGAGAGAGAGAGAGAGAGAGAGAGAGAGAGAGAGAGAGAGAGAGAGAGAGGCACTTATGAAAGGCAACTTTTGAAAAGTGACGAGAAGTTACTACAAATTCTATCACTTATTTCAGATGAGGAGGGAAAGAGATTATCCAAAATACCAGTATGATATGAGGATTCTATAAATTTGATTGCAGGCCAACATTCTTTATGAGGATTCTATAAGCTTGATTACAGGGCAACATTGTCTATGATGATTCTATAAACTTGATTGCATGCCAGCATTCTCTATGAGGATTCTATAAGCTTGATTGCAGGCCAACAGTCTCTGTGAGGATTCTATTAACTTGATTGCAGGCCAGCATTCTCTATGAGGATTCTGTAAGCTTGACTGCAGGCCAACATTCTCTATGAGGATTCTATAAACTTGATTGCAGGCCAAGATTCTCTATGAGGATTCCATAAACTTGATTGCAGGCCAACATTCTCTATGAGGATTCTACAGCTAGATTGCAGGCCAATTATGAGGATTCTATAAACTTGATTGCAGGCCAACATTCTCTATGAGAATTCCATAACTAGATTGCAGGCCAACATTATGAGAATTCTATAAGCTTGATTGCAGGCCAACATTCACTATGAGGACTCTATAAGCTTGTTTACGTTCTCTAGAGTCATAGCATTTCATTTACGCTCAGTGTTGGGCCTTTAATACGCCATCGAAAGTAATTTCTTGGAAATAAATAAAAGTTCCATTCACTTAGTTCCAGAGAGCTAGGAACTTAGTTCCGCGTATCCTCCCCCCCCTCGAGTGGAATCCACCTTGATTATTTTCCTACCCCACTTACTCTCTCTCAAGTGGGAGTTCTTTGGTAAAGTCATCCCTAACACAAATTAGGCCACTTGGACTTAAAGAAGCATATAAGTAGCGGTCGCTGCTAAAGTGTGGCTGGAGACATTCGGTTAATAAGAAGCAGGTCCTTCTTTGAAAGAGTTCTTTGTGGCGTGTAAAAGCTGGTATCTGCATTGCTAGATCTTAACCAGCCGTAATGGTTGCAAGACACCGAGTTAATGTGGTTTCTCAGCGCAGATTGTGATGTTTATATTTTCATGTGGGGCAATGCGGTTGCAGCTGATATTGTTATCTGTGTGTGTATTTATTTATTAGTGTGTATATTTGATTGCATACGTTTTTATAAATGTTGTGGTCGTGGTATTATTGAAGAGTATTTCATGAGCTGGGTATATCCTTCTTATGTTGCCATGCTTAGCTAAATACTTACTTACACACACACACACACACACACACGTATATATATATATATATATATATATATATATATATATATATATATATATATATATATATATATATATATATATAAATATTTATAAATACAAACATATATTCATATATAGTATACATAAATGTATATATATGTGCGTATATATACACATGTATATATATATGTGTATATATGTGATGTGTGATTTATTTATTTATTTATTTATTTATTTATTTATTTATTATCGACCCTGAGTCACTTACCGAACCAACTGTCTATGTTTCGTCTTTAAACTCAATTTCATTGAGATGCTGAGGCTGACATTTACCTAAGTCTCCTACTGTTGCAATGCAGCCTTGAACTTACCGTTGTAATATTGTTGGTTATACACAGGAGTTTATCATGAAAATCATTTTTAGGAGGCTGTATATTCAACGTCGGCGACCACAGGTAATTAAACGCTGACTCATAAGTAGGCTGATCACTTATTCTGAGCAGTATTTAAAAAAAAATTTTTTTGACTGTGCTATAATTTAGACATTCTTTGGAATCCAGCTGTGGGGATAGTAGTGTCCTTTATATGTACTCTAGAATTAAATTGGGAGCGTAAAGGAAGGCGAATGGGGAATGGTAGGGAGACGGAGAATACAGGAGGAATAAAGGAAAACGAGCTTAAAGAGAGGATTTTGAGCCTGGGTTATTTATCGTTGTAATATTCATAGATTCTCATCATGTCTCACAAGCCTCCCCTATTTACCGATGAAGGTTTATGTATGTATGTGTGTGTGTATATATGTGCGTGTGTGTGTGTGTGAAAATATGTGCGCGCGCGCGCAAAACACAGAGTAGTTTATAGGGATTAACGGACACCTGTCAAATTCCAAACATTATTTCCTTCTTTCAGATAAGCAACGCGTGTTTGACGATTTCTTAAAAAAAAAGTATTCTTTTATTTTTCTTTCTGTTTAATTTTAAAACCACATCACGTTCTTAAAGCGACTTGAAAGCTATTAACCACCTCAAGCTTTATATAGATTCTCGGAAGAGATGGACCACTGCTCTCAGCATATTGTCGTTGTAGATTTGTTTGTGAGGCCTCCGGAGCGCTCGCGCTACTACACATGTCGAGATACGCATATGTATACGTGTAGGCTACATACACCTGCGTACGAGCAAGCGCGCACACACACGCACATACACATATATAAATATATATGAACATTATATATATACATATATATAAACATGTATATATGTATATATATGTACTGTATATATATACATACATACATATTTAGCTGTACAGGTATATATATTTACGTATATACATATATCTGTATATATATACATGTACACACACATATATATATACATATACAGTATATATATATACATCACTCTCCCGTGTATTATATACTTGCTCGAAGTCTTAACGTTATAATACCCATATACATACACAAGCGCAAACTCAATCTCAGACACGCACACAAACATGCGTTCATATTCATAAACACACACGCACGCGCGCGCGCAAATATAAACGTGCACTAACTCTTGCGAAAGTCATGTGGCAGCCAGGCCCGTTATCATCCATCTTTGAAAATCCGCATAATTTCCAAATGGTGACTTGAAGAATTGCAGGCTTTTATGGTGGATGGGTGGGTGGTTGGGGATCTATGTGGGGGATTATGGGAATTTAGGGGGAGGTGGGTAGAGTGGGATTTTGGTCGGAAGGGAGGGAAAGTGGGATTTTAGGGGAGGGAGACTAGGGGAAAGGGGGTAAAAGTCGTCAAAAGGACCCGAAAACCGAGACTTGTGTCTGCATTAGTAATCGCTGTGACAATCTGCTGAGGAATTCCCACGCGGTGGTTTTCCAATTCTCTCTCTCTCTCTCTCTCTCTCTCTCTCTCTCTCTCTCTCTCTCTCTTCGTTTTATAATACTGTGTTATGTAAGTCGTTTTTGTTGTCATTATTGTTCTCTCTCTCTCTCTCTCTCTCTCTCTCTCTCTCTCTCTCTGTCTCTCTCTCTCTCTCTTTCCGTTTTATAATTCTGTATTATGTAAGCCGTTTTCGTTGTCATTATTGTTCTCTCTTTGTCGTTGTCATTATTGTTTTCTCTCTCTCTCTCTCTCTCTCTCTCTCTCTCTCTCTCTCTCTCTCTCTCTCTCTCTCGGAGGGATCGTTTGTAGATAGCACGTATCATGTGACGTAGATTATGATTACATCGTAAGATTTTGTCATAAGAACACAAAGAAAAAATACTGTATTGGTTTACGTTATCAGCACTAAATATTTGTGACTTGTTATCAGAACAGAGCTGTTGTAATTGAATGTTAAATGACTTTGCTTACTTCATTTATGACTGTATATTTACTTCAGTACTTATGTTCTTCATAAAATTTGTCTTAGCTTTCATATTTTCGTATAACTGTTTTTCTCGTAACTGTATTTCTTTATTTTGGTGATAACGTCTGATATAAATTTTATCAATTTTGGTTCTTAGGTATATTCGAACCTACTGTAGTTATAACTTTCTTGTCTTTCTTAGCTTCATCGTATGGAGTTATATTTGTGTCTAAGTTCTAGTAAGTTACACCTTATCAACTTCGTAAATTAGTACAGTCTTATCAACAACTTAATAAGTTCCTTATCCTCCTGACCACCATCTTACCAGCTTACTTCTCCTTCTTCTTACCAACACCTGATAGATTACTTCTCTTCCACAGCCGCTTCGCACAAAGTCCTCATCACCGTTTAAAGAACGAGTCATCCTTACACGGTGTCTGTATAAGGCCTGATGCATCAGAATGATTAATGGACATTCGCATTATATCTCTCGGACACGACGAGGCGAGTTAGTGCCATAGGTTATCGCCTGTTAATTGACCCTTTTTTTGGTTCATGCGATCTCTCCATACCCAGATCAACTGGTATTCCTGCCGGGCTTGCAAAGCGTTAAGCAACTTGTTAAGAAATTTGTTAATCGCTCTTAGATGAACTAGTTTTGCATACTAGTTTGGTTATTGGATAAGGGTGTTTGATCTGTATTTTTAATGGACTATACTGGAAAGTTCAGTTTTTTTTTATATCAGTATGTTTTTGCGCTGATTTTTTTTCCTGTTGCTTGCTCACATTTTCGTGTTGGGAGCGATTTGGTATGCATGTGTAGAAATATGTATGTTTTTGTATTGTCAGTTTCAACACTTGCGGAATTATTATGTATACATACGTTATATATATATACATATGTATGTTATATGTATATATATATGTTCACATACATATGTGTATGTACATAGGCTATATGTACATACTAACACATGCACACACATGTATATATATACACATACGTACATACACCTTTTCCCAATAATGGGTGACTCCAGTGGTCTTATTTTTTTGAAGCACTGTGGCGTTTTATGCTGCTGCTGCTCTCTCTCTCTCTCTCTCTCTCTCTCTCTCTCTCTCTCTCTCTCTCTCTCTCTCTGGCATGTTTCGACCCTGATAGTCAAAAATTGAATGATATAAAAACTCCTTCAGAGGATGAATGCGGATACGAATTCAGAGTATGAGAGGTCTCCATTGACCAAGTTGGAATGCTGATGTAGTAGTGTGTGTGTGTGTGTATGAATCTGTACATACACCCCCTCCCCCTCCCCTCCCCTTGCCCGTGCTTGGCAAAATTTTTTTTCCCATGCGCTCGTTCATGGGAATAAAGTTACTGCATGATCATTACCTCTCTCTCTCTCTCTCTCTCTCTCTGGTGTCGTTGACTTTACGTGCGGTAGTCCTGTCAGTTATACATATAAGAATTCTCTCTCTCTCTCTCTCTCTCTCTCTCTCTCTCTCTCTCTCTCTCTCTCTCTCTCTCTCTCTCTCATTTAGTAACTGGGTACGAATTATGTGAAATGGGAAGAATGATTTCAATGTTGTTTCACTCGCCTTATATCAAAATACCGTTTGCGTATAATGAAAATAAAGTTCTCTCTCTCTCTCTCTCTCTCTCTCTCTCTCTCTCTCTCTCTCTCTCTCTCTCTCTCTCTCTCTCATGTTTTCTATTTCCCTAGTGGATTATTACTGCCTGCTTGAAAACTGAGCAGTAGAGAAATGCTTTTGCGAAGTCCCTCTCCCAGGAGATTCCATTGAAAAACAAACTCCCGATTCTTCTTCTTCTTCTTCTTCTTCTTCTTCTTCTTCTTCTTCTTCTTCTTCTTCTTTTTCTTCTTGTTTTCTTTCCCAGTGGAATATCAAGAGCAATTGCAGAACTTTATTCTTTTGACGCGAAGTTTTTATTTTGGAGCTCAGATGGTGGAAAGTGCCTTTATAGGATTGAACGTAAAAACGGTGTTTTTGTGTTATATTGCTTTTATATATATGTGTTTTATGTTTTGTTATTTACATCACGTGAGTGTAATTCACTTCTAATTCTTCTGTTATTTCCATTCACATTCGCTACTGAGTACGTCTTGATGAGGCGATCGCATTTCATAATTGAATACCTATGAGGTATAATGAAGAAAATTTCTTTTATACTATTTTAATATTTTATATTTATATTTTATTTTATTATTCACATCACGTGAGTATAATTCACTTTCAATTCTGCTGGATAATCAGAGCTGCTATTTTCGTTCACATTCGCAAGTTAATATATCTGGCCGAAGTCATCTCATTCAATTGAATACTTATGAGATATAGTGAAGAAAAGGGCTTAGCTTTTATACGTCACGTCAGTATCTTAATTTATATTCAATTCTACCAAGAAAAGTAAAAGGACATTGTATCTTGGGCGTCTGAGGAATTAGTGGAGGAGTCTGATAAGTAAACTTGTGTAAGTTTGGATCTGGTCGATAGTTGGATGGATGACCACTAAAATGCCAGAAACCATTGGCACATGAGTCATGGTATCTGATGGGTTTAAGGGTAGGGCTAGCAGCGTCACCAAGAAGAAAAAATAGAAAAAAAGAAAACTTGAAAACCGGAAGGATAATTGTATCTTCTCGTCTCTCTCTCTCTTCTCTCTCTCTCTCTCTCTAAACTTGTTATCTCATTTTGTAACTGGTCGAATTATTGAAATGGGAGAATGATTTCAATGATTTTTCATGCCAAAAACCATTGGAAACAAAGAGTCATGGTCTCTGATGGGTTTCTCTCTCTCTCTCTCTCTCTCTATTAATTTTGAAAAACTAGAAAAAATTATATGAAATGGGGAGAATGATTTCAATGATGTTTCACTTGTTATACCAAAATACCTTGTGCGTATTGGAAATAAAGATTTCTCTCTCTCTCTCTCTCTCTCTCTCTCTCTCTCTCTCTCTCTCTCTCTCTCTCTCTCTCTCTCTCTCTTTATATCTCATTTTGCAACTGGGTACGAATTATATGAAATGGGGAGAATGATTTCAATGATGTTTCACTCGCTTTATACCAAAATACCTTGTGCGTATAATGAAAATAAAGATCTCTCTCTCTCTCTCTCTCTCTCTCTCTCTCTCTCTCTCTCTCTCTCTCTCTCTCTCCCTAAATGTACCCCCAAGTCCTTAGAGCTTCAACGGACGAGAAATGCATACGAGATAATCATTTGTTAAAACCATCGCTTCCGGAAAAAAAACTCCCGGGAGATTTCCATGAATAGCCGACCATCATTTTTCGTGCTCTCGTCCCCGGTGCAGTTTCAAGAGCAACTGCAGAATCTGCATCAGGATAAGTTATTTGTGTGGATTTTTAGTTTTCTGTAAAAGAAAACTATTGTTCCGGCTTTGTTTGTCCGTCCGCACTTTATTCTGTCCGCAGTTTTTCCCGTCCGCACTTTTTCTGTCCGCCCTCAGATCTTGAAAACTACTGAGGCTAAAGGGCTGCAAATTGGCATGTTGATGATCCACCCTCCAATCATCAAACACACCAAATTGTTAAAGAATTTTTAGTGTGCTTATGTCGGTAGTAGTAAAAAGTAAGAAAGGTCATATTTTCAGAAATGTGGAAATTACCTTTTGAGAATTGCTAAAATTGTCTTTAATGGTTACGAATATTATCTCTTAAGTGATGGAAGGATAACCTTTTTGAGTTATATAATATAAATTTTATATCTTTCTTACTGAAACTGCCTTCCGAAAATATTAATGTTTTTCCTTCGAGTATTTTGGAGCAAGCACTTCTCAAAAGATGACCCATGAAGTGTTGTCTGGCTGGTTTAATGGATTTTAGGTAGAGGGCTGAAGGCGCCGGTTGAGAGAGAGAGAGAGAGAGAGAGAGCAGAAAAAGGTGACTACCGTAAGGTGAAAGCGGTCATAGAACAACATTCTCTGCACAAAAAGGGCGTAGGCTCCGTGACCTTGAAAAAAAAAAAATAGCAGGTGGTCGCTGCTCCTATGTATGGGTTCGGGGAAGTTCGTTGATACCTTTATGGCCTAACGGTACGGTCTCAGTCTCAGTCAGTCTCCAGTCGCCTGTACCACGTGGTTTTCACTTTTCCTCTAATTTATTTTTTAGGGGTTTCTCCTATTATTCGATATCCTGTTTCCTTGGTTTGTAAGCTTTTGTCTTTGTATTCCTTCCGTTCGTATTGTGTTCGTTCATTGTCTTCTATTAAAGGTTGCAGCTGTATTGATTTTGTTCGTTTTGTTCTTAACATTATTTTATGTAATTCACTTTTGGTCGTATTGTCCTGATAACGGATGTATGAATGCCTTCTTTTCATTTATTATTTTTTTTTATTTTGACTTTTTAACATTGACATGCAATTAGGATTTCGTATTACTTACTGTTTTCCCTTGCTTTTACGGACGTTCATGTATTACTTTCGTGCGAAATAAGTACACTTATAACTGGTGTACATTATATGATTTTTTGCTCTCGTGTACGTAATATGATTTTTTCCTCTACAAAAACCAATATTATCAATATGTTACTGTTCTTAAAACCACTGCAAAGTTCCGCCGATGTTCAGTCAGAACAACATAACGAGGCCACTGTTCTTATCGGAATCAGTAGATAAATATTAACTAACTGTCTCCTGTTAACATCATTATACTCAACAGAATCACTTTAAAAAATTACCATTGTTCTTAACAGAATCATATTATTGTCATGATGACTGCACTGATTATGTGTGAATCAATATTGTCAAATGAACGCAATTGTTCTAACCAGAATGATTATGGTCGTGATAGCTCACGAATCTCATTAGAAAGAGCCCGTGCCGGCACAAGAGTGGCTTATTCTATAACTAAAATAACTGATCTAATTAGAATCTCAGTTGTCGAATTAACACCTTTATTCTTGTTATTTGCACGACAACAGGTTTGTTCTTATCAGAATCAGCAATATCATATCAACACCAATTTTTATTATTAATTTTTTTACTAATTACTGTTGTCTTGTTGCGGTTAAGTTGAAATAAGCTGCCGTCCACACGACTGCCGTGAAATGAACAGAAGAGTAATTTTTATTCATGTTCTAGTGATTGCTGTTGTTATGTTACGGTTAAATTAAAATAAGCTGCCGTACACACGACTGCCGTGAAATGAACACAAGAGTTGTTTGCCATCGCCAAATTAATAATAATAATAATTATAATAATAGTTATTATTTCAGCTCAAGGCATATACATGGAATATACAAAGCAGAGACAATAATATGTATACACAATCTAGACACATGAGATAACATGATGAAAGATGATGAATCAGCAATATCCACACAGTTGCTGAAGAAGTATCAAAAGATGTATTCATAATATTGGTAGTGTCAGTAATAATATTGAGAACAGTAGTAAAAAAAAACACACACACACACAGAGGTCTGCGAAAATGAGACGGAGGGATCATTAGGACCTTGATTAGGACTACCGGGCTTAATCCAGCGAATTCCTCTTAATGTAAATCTCCCCAGGGCAAAAGGAGCTTCTGTTAATCCTTCTCGTTGGAGATATAAAAAAATCCTTCCTCCTCCTCCTCCTCCTCCTCCTCCTCCTCCTCCTCCTCCTCCTCCTCCTCCTCCTCCTCCTCCTCCTCCTCCTCCTCCTCCTCCTCGCCTCAAACAGACTTTAATCTGGCGAGTAAATATTCAGAACTGGCGTGCTGACTCGAAGCTGTAATGAGTGTTTAAACTTGACAAGACGTCTTGGTTCTTGTAACTGAGTACTGGACTGAAGGGTTAATAGGTTTTATTTAGTTTTTTTTTTAATGATAATTCAAATGTTTTTTTATTTAAGCTTATTTTAGGTGAGGTAATTGATGAACGCTGCATATAAATTGTTTAAACTTGGCACGACGTCTTGCTTCTCGTAACTGAGTACTGGACTTAGGGCTTAACAGGTTTTTTTTATTTAGTTATTTTTTTATTCTTTTTTAATGATAATTCAAATGTTTTTTATTTAAAGGTATTTCAGGTGAGGTAACTGATGAACGCTGCATATAAATTGTTTAAAATAATTACAGGCTATCTTTTATGATTTTGTCTTATATATAGTATATCAGGAAATAACTATCACCGTTTAGTTATAAAATTTTTTTTTTTTATTAATAAAAGTTGTGGGATGCTATTTTTACTCCCTTCGAATTTTATGTATAAAATATCCTTTACAGCAAACTCACTTTTGAGAAACATATCCGGTCTAACTTTTCTTCAGTTGTACAGAAAATCGATCCAAGATTTTGGAGACATCTTTATTTATCACATTTATTTGTGTTATTTAACTTATTCGTTTTTCTTTCTTATTCAATGCTAATAGTTTATTCTCTGCTTCTCTTTCTTCTTTCCATATTAGGATCTTTGTTATTGCGGCGGTTTGCTTACCAATCTAGGGTAGCAGCTTGTCGTGTAATAGTAACAACAATAATAATAATAATGATAATAATAATAATAATGGGATCTTTGTTATTGTGGCAATCTTCTTTCTTGGCTAGGGAGCTTGTCATGTAGTAATAATAATAATAATAATAATAATAATAATAATAATAATAATAATAATAATAATAATAATAATAATAATAATAATATAAAATGATCTGTAGCGACTACTGAAGTGATTACACGTGACATAGAAATAATTATCGTTCAGGGTTTCAAAAGTATTAAGATTTACTATTTAACAGTAGTTCGTATTTTTCAGTGGCAAAAATTTTCAGTGGCAAAAATTTCAACCCTTCTTTGTCTCCAACTTTTTATGCAAATCTTTTATCTTAATAGTTCTTAAGTATACTAGTTTTTTGTAAGAGTTATCTTTGAGAGACATGTTTCTTCGAAGCTGTGATCGTTGTTAGTGAAGAATTGTTTGATAAAGCGGTGATAGGCACATAATTAAAAAGGGTAATAGTTACATGTTTCTTTTTTAATACTTTACGTGGTTTAAATTAGCGAGACTGTCTTATGAACTTCGCTCTTATCAAAATTAAGCTTAACAAAAAGTGGAGAGAGAGAGAGAGAGAGAGAGAGAGAGAGAGAGAGAGAGAGAGAGAGAGTGAGAGAAAGCTCTTCTTATGAATGTACTATATAATGTCAAACTGTTCATCCATCACATTTTTCTGTTTGTTGTCAGAATAAAACTTAAAGGGGAATGGTACTGTCTGGAAGAGAATACATTTTAATATTAGTTAATTTAATTAGCAGTGCATCTTCCGTCAGTGTCAGCGTGGAAGCTTTAGAGAAAAGGGATATTTTTCCTCAGTCTCTATGATAATAAACACGTCAGTGGGAAAGAGTCTGGAGATATATTATATTTTTAATTTTTGTGAGACGGACGAAAAGGCGAGAAAAACTATAGTACATTTCATAGATATTACGTGTTTTTAAACGAAATTCATGACTAACCCCATGCTGAATCAGGCGTAGTTGCTATGGAATGTCCTTGTGATAACTCAATTTCCTTTCAAGATAAGATCCAGGGATTTCCGTCGTAAAATTCACTTTTTTCTTGTTCCGCTCTTTTAGACTTACGCCACTTGATGAATTCAAGGAAGGCTTAACTTCCTCTAGTTAAGTCTTCTAGTATTTCTAGTGTACCCTCATCTTGACGTATTAAGATCATTGCATGTTTCTTATGAGTAATGAATGCCAGTGAGCTGGTATTGCGGTTACTTCAATGAAGACGTCAAGTTGTTCTTGGTAAATTCTGTAACGTGATGCAGGATATTTTCACTTCATTATTAATTACTCACTTGGGAGAGATTTGAGCGTTTTTTGTGGGTAATGCGTGTGGAATGCATTTTGTGGAAGGCCTGAAGGTGTCCTTTTAGTGCTAGTTAGAAGGTACTTCTCTTCCTATTGTACAAATGATCTTGGTTTTCTTGTCATATAATATCACGCTCAAGACACGGTATTTCCTGTAGCCTACTTGGAATTCACGTTTTTATCTTAATTTATTTGCCATTGTTATTTTGATTTTATCTACTGAGGGCTTTTAAGAGTTGAGACAGTAGGAAGTGATCATGATTTTATTCAAAAGAACAAAATGTATTTGTTGTATGTATCGTGTTTGATTAAAATTATTTTATGTCGACGTTGTCATAAGTTTTAGTTGCTTAATCATATTGTAAAATATTTTGCTGTGTCATTGCTTGTAAGCATTATATGCAGTGGTGTATGTTGTAAACTGTATTCACGGTTGTCCTTACTTCTTTTTGCATGTGTAGTTATATATATATATGTGTGTGTATGTATGTATATATATATATATATATATATATATATATATATATATATATATATATATATATATATATGTTTGTGTGTGTATGAGTGGTTTTGTTACTGTGCTTGCTCTCCTTTATAAGATAAGCATACATATCCTTTGTAAAGTCCTCTTTGTACAAATGCATAAAACGCACAAACTTCTTATGTGACAAGAGTAACTTAATATCCTCGGCAAACATTGATCCCGAAAACTCCTTTAGCCAGTCGACACAAAACAGAGATGGTGTTTACATCCGCTTTGACACAACCCCTCTTGAGAGAGAGAGAGAGAGAGAGAGAGAGAGAGAGAGAGAGAGAGAGAGAGAGAGAGAGAGAGAGAGAGAGGAGCTTTGTATGTATTTCCTTTAGGGGGAGTGTTAGGGATGGGTGAGAAATCTACCTAGGGAATTTTCTGTTGGGGCAGGGAGAGGCTTTTCCCATTGTCTAGATGGAGAGTGTTTTTGTGTATTATTCGTATGCAAATGACTGTGGTACCTTAGCCAAATTCTACTTTCATCTTGCAACACCTCACAGCCTCAGCTGCTGTGAGATATAAGGACTGTCTCGAGGTCAAGTTGATTTGCTTACGAAACCTGGAAGGCTTATCTGTGTGCTTTTGTTTGTTGGTGATTGCTAGCGCTGTGCGTTCGTAGGGGTTGATTAAAGAAATGTTTTGTTCCCATATGACAAATATTTTTTCTAAACCATAGGTAATTTTTTATTCTGGTATCTGCAAACGTTTTTATAATATTTTTGTTCATATTGTCTAATGTTTATTTGATAGAGGAAATGTCCTGATGCTAAATATTCAATGCACAGAATATTTTCGTTTGTTTTTAATGTGATATCCATACTCTCTCTCTCTCTCTCTCTCTCTCTCTCTCTCTCTCTCTCTCTCTCTCTCTCTCTCTCTCTCTCTCTCTCAGGAAGTTCATGGAATATATTAATTTGAGAAGTTACTGCTCTACAAAATAAATACAAGGCCTTGTCTTGAGAGCAAAATGCAGGTTTATTTTGGACAGGAAAGGTATTTCAAGAGTATGGTTGATTAAAATTTTGGAAACTAACTTAACGGTATGTATAGAGCAACTTGTTAATGCTTCAACGCCTGTAGGACAGTGTTCATTTTAAAATTAATAATTCGCGGACGATTATAATCAAACTTTGTTATTTAGCCAATATAATCGTTCACTGTATATTCATACAGGGATTAACGTTTTAAGCAGCGTGCAAGTAATTAGGACTTGATTGTTTCATTGCCGTCAGTTATAAATAAATTCATCGTAAGATTTTTCATTGATATCACATGAAAGGAAAAGATCTTTCAAGTAGTAAAACATTTTTCTGTTTGAGTCTTCATTGGCAAAAGTAATTTTCCAAGTCTTCCCATCCGGTCCTATCGATACGAAAAAAAAAAAAAAAAAATAGAAATGAAAGAACTTAATTTATCATACGTAAGGCCGACCTCGTGAGGTCTTTATATCCGGGTCGTCTTTTACGTGAAAGATATATAATAATAAAGAAGAACTGGACTAAATTTTACTGGAGCGAATTCCAGGGGCACGGTTCTCCTGAGATGCCTGAGAACACACCTCTTGGGCATTTCCCATTCATTTTGGGTGGGGCGAGTTTTTGCCGTCGAGAAAGGTTGAGGGAGAGAGGGAGGAAAAAGGTTAAGGTATCGGGGAGGAAAGGTACAGTAGATGAGGAGGAGGAGGAGGAGGGTTTTGGGGGGAAGGAAATTGGGACTCTTATTGATGGGGTGAGATAAGGGAAGAGGAAGGCGATGGGTAATGGGAAAGGTAGTCTTATGGTACTGCTGGTTTTATTCCCAGAGAGAGAGAGAGAGAGAGAGAGAGAGAGAGAGTCCAGCGGAGAGATCTGTTTCAAAGATTGTTGTAGTCACATAACAATAGTGCAAAACAATCTCATTTTTACCATTGCACTTTGTATTAATGACAGTAAACTTTACTTATATGTCATTGATAGCAATAAATTATAGTAACAGATGCATAGTTGCATTAATAATTTCCTTACCACGTCCAGATTATCACATATTTCGGTAATTATGAAGGTCTTATGATACACTTATACAGATTCATTGTGTTTCAGTATAACAGTCAGGTACCTCTAAAACCGGTCCATAGTTACTACTGTTTATTTAATAGCTGCAATGAAAACCCCCCATTCAAGAAATGTGTACACACATTCCTTCGCCCCTTCAGTGCCAGGTGTTTTGGATAATGTATTACAAGACCCACTTCCTATAGGCCACAGGTAAATCGGGTTATTAGTTATGTTACACAGTAGACAGCGTGGAATAGGTGTTTTTGTTGTGTGATAATGGCATAATGAGCCGTAGCTTTCTTTGGACTAGATTAGAAAGTTAATTAGGGAATTATTTGTTATCGAGGAAATATCTACTTGCTATGCATTTTATTAGTGATACGGAACGGATGGAATACTTATGCTCTTTTTCTCTCAGTTGGGATGAGAAACATTTGCTGTTGATGAGAAAACTATTTTTATTGTTTTTATAATAGTACGGGGATGTTCCTCTCTTTTAAATCGAGTAATATTTATTTTAGTGATGTACGTGGACTTTAAAACATAGTACTTGTTCTTGTAGTAAGATAATTCTCTTTTCTTTTGTTGCAGGTAAGGGCCAAGGGATTGGAGCTTGCTTAGATCTGCTCAGCCATACGGAAAGCTTTCGTAATGTATTTTCATTTTTAATTTATTTCATAGAAATTCTTAAATGAGTTAGCATCGTAACTCCTTTCTTCCCTCTTCTGTTTAACTATATGAACATGTGATTAATCTTATTCTTCTTATTATAATTATTACTAATAAATATTTAGTTATTCCGTTCTTCGTGTACAAAGGAGACTATATACTTCCTCTTGTATTCAAAACTAGACGTACCCTAATTTTTAGTTTCCCAAACGGACAAAGACTGTTTGTTAGTTTGTAGAGGTTCAATGCATGTCTCCTTTACTTCATGATATACCTACATTGTAATGGAGTGCTGTGAATGATTGAATTAATACAAAAAAAATTACATTTTTATTAGGCATTGTGTTTGTTTGACCTCTGTTGTATTAAAAGCAGAAAGTGGCTTTGCTGTTAAGAAATTGCATAAACATTTATTACTCTCTATTACTCGGTTGTTACGTGTAATGGGCATAAAAATCGTGTATCATTATCTTGTCTTTTCAAACTTTTCGTGTCGTAAATAAATATTTAGTGGTGACTTTCTAATGCATTGAGTATTATGACGTAACACATTTGAAATGCTGTTCGGAAACATTTACTTGAACGTCGGATTTGGTTAGAATTAAATATATATATACATACATATATATACATATATATATATACATATATATATATATATACATATATATGTACACATATTTTAATGAGAACAGATTCTTAAATATTCAGTACCCTCATTAGTAAAGGAAATAAAATCATTATTAATTAGTTTTGCAAGATATACTGTGAAGTCTGTATTTGGGAGCAAGAGTTTTTGCCCTACTAACAAATTTTTCTTGATGGCTTTTATTATATATATATATATGTATATATATATACACGAGTATATATATATATAATATATATATATACATATACATGTACATATGTATGTATATATTTATTTATTTGTTTAAAATTTTAAAGTTGTCACAACAGACAGACAATTACCGGCACATGGTGAAAAATACTATATACAATAGGTTGTGATTTATCTCCTCTATTCGGTTTAACTTCATCTAATTCATTATTTCTTAAAACGTTCACTCCATCAACGTCTCTTTTTTTTTTATGCGCCAAGCATATTCCCACAGCCGACTACAAAAATGACTGCTTTGCACTTGATTAAACTTTCTAGGCAATCAATTTATCAGTAGCACGCAAACCAATTCATCCAGGTCCGCCGTGACTTCGTTTCCCATCCATCGAAGTCGTGACTTCTTCCATGCAAGGCGCGCCGCCTTTTTATCACGTCCTCGCGCGCACGCATACGCGTATCTCTTCACTATTTTTAGCCGACCCATTTTGCCCAGCAAGTAATTGGCCCACATCGGAGCGTCGGCTCCTCCGTCGTGAGCTTGAGGCATTGCTTGGCGTTTTCTTCCTCCTCCTCCTCCTCCTCCTCCTCCTCCTCCTCCTCCTCCTCCTCCTTTTTCCAGACTTTAAAATTAACTAATTTCTCTCAGTGCTTTGCATTTTCCTCTTTTTCTGTCCCTCTTCCCTATTTCCATTTTTCTCTTGACTTAAAAACATTATTGATGTTTTTTATGTGCTTTTCATTTTTCTCCTCTTCCTTTTATTCCTCTTCCTTTTATTCGTGTTCTTGGGCTTTCAAGCTTCCTCCTCTTTCCCTGCCTCCTCCATTTTACTCTGTCACCTTCCCTTCCTCTCTCTTTTCCTCTGATTCATCATTCCTCCTCACCCCTATTCACCTCAACATCTAAGTTCTCCTCCCACTTCCTCAGCTTCCTCCTCGTGATCCTCTTGACTCAAACCTTTCACCTCATCTGTTTGAAACTGCCCATTATTTCATTCATTCTTCTTCTTCTTCTTCTTCTTCTTCTTCTTCTTCTTCTTCTTCTTCTTCTTCTTCTTCTTCTTCTTCTTCCTGCTTTCAGCATCTCTTCTCGATGATTCAGTCTTTGACATTATGTCACAATTGTTTGGCCTTTGGTAATTGTCATATCCTTATTTCTCAGTTATTTTGCTACCTCCTGTAGCTCTTATTTTGTAAAGTCACAGGAATTTTGAGGGCACATAACCATCTTCTATCTCGGTGCACCTCACACGGCGCACTGTCGGCATTACTGAAGGTTCTTTGCAATCCCTTTCATTCCTTGTACTCTACCCTCGTTCGTATTCTCTTTCTTCCTTCTTATTCTCCACCCTCTACTAACGTTTGTTTCAATAGTACCTTTAACGCTGAATGATCATGTAGGTCCCAGTGCTTGGCCTTTGGCCTAAATCTTATATTCCAATTCCAGTCTTTTATCTTAGAGCTTTTGTGGGTGTAGCGTAGTGTTAAGAAGTAGTAGAAATGGAAGTGGCAACACGGAGACTGTTAGAAGGCCCAGGAAATCATGAGATAGAGCAGAAATGAAGATCTAGACTAGATGGGTATTAAGATGTAAAGAGCACAAAGCAGAAGACAGTGGAAAGAACTAGGTGAAAAAAGGTGACGTTGATAGTGATGATTATTGTAAATAGTTAAGATTTTTTCAATTTCTCCAAAATACAACGAAGCTATTCGGATACCACTTTAAAGAATTTAGCACAGGATTACGAGGTCTTATTCTTCCCCCCCAAAAGTGGAATGTGGTTAACTCGTTTTTGTGTGACATTATTTTTCAGTGTGTGTGTGTGTGTATTTACACTGAGGTTAGACTTGGAATTTTTTTTTTTTTTTAGGTAATGTTTTTGAGAATGTTATGGTCGTCAGATATTCCCTGGAGTTTCCTTTCCTTTTTACTATTTATCAAAAGCGTTTCAATTCCCATTGTTGATTGATTGATTGATGTAGAGACGTCACAGAACAAATGGTCACCGACGCAAGGAAAAGATCCTTAACAAAAAATCCTTAACAAACATTTCTCCCCTAAACACTCATTTGTTTCAAGCAATCTTGATAAGTGCTCCCATGCCGCAAAGTGTTTTTTTTGGGGGGGGGGGAAGAGATTACAAATTAAATGCTTTGAAGAAAACTCTCTTCAGAAACCAACATAAAATACCACTTGATTTATACGCGACATCCTTTTCCGAGATCCTCGGAGAGAGAGAGAGAGGGGGTAATTCATCTCTTCAAGTTTTAAGCGTACTCTCTCTCTCTCTCTCTCTCCCCTTTTATCTCGAAAGATAACGTCAGTTCCAGAATATAGCGGAGATTCTGAGATGATTTTGTCTTACTTTATCAAGTTGATATTTGAATTTATTTTCGTACTTAATTGCCATTCTTTTGGCTTTTATTATCTCATTCCTGTGTGTTTTTAGTTAAAAATCTGCACATTCTCTCTCTCTCTCTCTCTCTCTCTCTCTCTCTCTCTTATATATATATATATATATATATATATATATATATATATATATATATATATATATATATAGAGAGAGAGAGAGAGAGAGAGAGAGAGAGAGAGAGAGAGAGAGAGAGAGAGAATTTAACTAAGAAAAACATAAGGAATAAGATAATAGAAGCCAAAAGAATGGTAATTAAGTACGGGAATAAATTGAAATAGCAACTAAAAAAGAAATATGTGTGTGTATGTGTGTGCGTGCGCTCATGTGCATCTATACATACAATGCTTTTCTGTACACACCCTTAAACTCTCAAACCTTCCTACTGCTCCTCTTCTTAAAAACCCTTCCTACTTACGCGCCCATTTCCTTTATATAAAATACCCATCCCTTCCTCTCCATACCCCTCCTTTCCTGCGCATACCCTCTCTTTCCTTCCGTCGTTATTCTTCAAAGTTACCCGCTTCAATCCCGTTACTCTAAATCCTCCACATTGTGTCAGCTCGCGTTTTAAGTCCTTTTATATAATACCAGTGGTCTTATATATCCGTCCGCCTTCGGATGGGGCCCCTCCTCGCGTCGGGGGTGGGGGGGCGGGAGAGGGGGGAGGGTCACTTTTTGCGTTGCCGTCTCCAACGGTAATTTATTAAAAGGCGCCGCGTTGCATCGGGGGTGGGGCGGGGGATGCTGGTTAAAGACCATTAACCCGGACGATTGCGTTGTTTTCCTCGTTGTTTTATTGAAATGCGTATGTATGTGGTTGTGCGTCCTTTACAGACACTACTTGTAGTATTTTGGAAGCGGATGGTAATACTATTTAAGATAATGATTTAGTCGTCTCCAACCAGATCTACTTCATTTTTTATTTTAGATTTTTTTTTGTTACCGCGCTGTGCTTGTAGTTTTGCCCAAAATATATTACACAATCAATTTCAGCTCTAAAATGTTATGTTCTTTACACAGTCATCTTTAACTAGATGTATTTCACATTTTTTTTATTTATATTTATTTTTGTTACCCAATTACGCTCGTATTTTTCTCCTGGAAATGATAAACAATAAATGATTTACAATAAATTTTACCCTGACATGTTGTCTACAATTTCGAGCGTTTTCTTCGATATATTTCATAGTTAATTTTATATTGATTTTTAAACTATATTTTACATTCAGTTTTGTATTTTTTAATTATATTTTACATTCAATTTTATATTTATTTTTGTTACAGCATTACGCTCGTATTTTTCCCCTGGAAATAATATACAATAAATTTTACCCTGACAAGTTATTTACTATTTCGAGTGTTATCTTCGATATATTTCATAGTTAATTTTATATCTATTTTTCAACTATATCTTACATTCAATTTTATATTTATTTTTGGTACAGCATTACTATTGTATTTTGCCCTTCGATATGTTATACATTAAATTTTACCGTAACACGTTATCTACAATTCCGTGTTTTTTCGATATATTTCATAGTTAATTTCATATTCATTTTTCAGCTATATTTTACATTCAATTTTATATTTATTTTTGGTACCGCATTACTATTGTGTTTTGCCCATCAATGTTATACAATAAATTTTACCGTAACATGTTATCTACAATCTCGAGTTTTTTTTTTTTTTTTTTTTTTTTTTTTTGCCCCAATGAAACCTCTACCATGAAACCTCTATTAAAGAGTAGCCTATTATGCAAATGACGGTGTCTTTTCCGTTTGCATTGAAGGGCGTGGTCTACTTTGATTACCGAACATGACAGTCTTTCATTAAGGTAAATGGCCTTTTTTTATGAATTATCGAAGGGTGATCGTTGTGATATGATGAATTTTAGTGGTATAGTTACTGTTAGTTTTCTTTTACTATAATTGTTTTTTTTATAGTATGTTGTTTTTACGTTTTTAGCAATGATGTGTTTTGTGATGAGTTTCTTATATACGTTTACTTCAATAGGTTGCCCTTGTATAATTATTTTTTACCTCGTCAAATTTCTTAAATTCTATAGTAATCTCTTTTCCCCTCCACCTGTTTGCTTAACTTTTTTTTTTTTTTTAGTTTTCTGTGCTGGCTTTGTCTGTCCGTCCGCACTTTTCTCTCTCCGCACATTTTCTGTCCGCCCTCAGGTCTTGAAAACTACTGAGGCTAGAGAGCTGCAAATTGGTATGTTGATCATCCACCCTCCAATCATCAAACATACCAAATTGCAGCCTTGTAGTCTCAGTAGTTTTCTTTTTATTTAATGTTAAATTTAGCCATGATCGTGCTTCTGGCCACCGACGGCCCGTGTTTAACGTTTCATGGGCCGCGACTCATACAGCATTATACCAAAACTACCGAAAGATAAATGTACATTCGATGGCCCTGATTATACTCTGTAGAGGCTGTAAGAAAACAAGATTGTTTTTTCTGCTTCAGACATTGCCCAAACGTCCAGGAAATTTCGTAACCTTCCCTTCCCTGTCTCCGGCGGCCTTTTCCCGAGCAGATAACTTCTACAAAGGACTGGAAAGCGCTGGAAAGTTCTCCTTTCCCCTTCTCTCCACCAAAAGCTTTTCAAACAGCCGTTTTGGAAACCACCCCCCCCCCACACTTCTCAGTATACTCAGGAACCCGTGTTTTATAAGAATGTTTCTCAATGGCCGTATTTGCATTTTCCTGTTTCTTAGTACCGTAATTCACTTTCTATAGAACTTGTTGTTTATGGATGTAGGAGAATAAGGTTCCTTCGTCTGCGTGTTGCTGCTGGTGTGGTTATCATTGTTGTTGCAGTTTGTGAATGTGGAGAAAGAGATGTTGATAGAACTTGTCTTTATCACTGTAGATTTTGCAGTTAGGAAATCGTTGGTGCTTTACGTAGAAAATCCGGATAGAAGTGATCGTTGTTTTTCATGCTGCTTAATCTGCGCGACTTCTGTTAGTTCAGTGGATTTACAGTTTATTTTGCCGTTCTGGAAGTAAACTCTATATGGCCATTAATTTCACAGTCTTGAGCTGTAAAGAAATTTACTAGCGCATTCCAGCAGATACATGCAACAGCTGGCACATTAAGAAGCGTGCCTTTGCTTGCTTCACTCACTTCATAAATCGATTTTAATATAAATGTGGACGATGTTCCTTACAATCTCTCTCTCTCTCTCTCTCTCTCTCTCTCTCTCTCTCTCTCTCTCTCTCTCATTGAGTCAGTTTACTTTATTTGTGCTCTCTCTCTTTCTGTCTCAGTCTTGTAGTGACACTTATTTAGGCTCTCTCTCTCTCTCTCTCTCTCTCTCTCTCTCTCTCTCTCTCTCTCTCTCTCTCTCCTGTGACCCAAGGGAACAAAATATTAAATTTTAAGGGACCTCTTTCCTTTCTGGGCGGGGTAGCAGAGGCTAGCAGTGGGTCTTTACTTTAATTTTCCCAAGCACGGCATGGGGCCAGTTTGTCAACACGCAACTTTAAACCGAGGCTGGAATGTCCTGAAGGATTTATCATGTTTCCTGAACCGCATTTTGTGAATTGTAATTAACTTCAGTTTCTTAGGTCTGATGTCCAGAAAAAATAATTATATTTCAGTGGCATTTGAGCTCATAGTTGAGTGAAAGAAAAGGTTTTATTGTAGTTCAATTATGTGGCTGTATTATTTCTTTGAGGATATTCCTATTTAATATTTTTTTATTTTCATAAGATATGTCAGCTTAATCTTTATATCTGTATCAAATATACGGGTATCCATAGTTTTTCGCCATGATAAATTCAGTGTATAAATTTTAGTGTAGTTTGGCAATTGCTTGATGGGTTTATATCGAGCTAGCGGCAGGGCAAAAAGGTCACGGCTTAACTAAGAATCTGAAACAAAGTTGAGTTGTAACATTAGCCTAGAATAAGAGGTCTTCCCCTCGCCCCCAACCCCGGCCTTACATATCTCCCCTGACTTAGCAGATTATCGACATGTACCTTCATTAATCTGACTTAATATTATAGCACATGGGTATAATTTAAAATCAGTTCACTGTAAAATGGGACTTGAGTGAATTGAATCTCAAGCTTGTATGTAAACAGAAAACACTGGAAAAGAGTCATACCCATTTACTATTCATATTTATTCTTTTACAGACTGTTTTTACATTAAATCTCTAATTATTGTCATCTTTTCTTCTATTTCACTGCTCCTCCAAAGGAAATGAAAATGACGAACTCGGTGAGTTGGATTTTGAAGTTTCTCATTGGCATTTTTTTTTTTATTATTATCTCTTAAATAGTTAGTCGAATTAGGAAGGTCATTTTATTTGATTTTGCAGCGTTCGATATTGAATGTTATATAACACTGCTGCCTTGTTAGTTGTACCTGTCTAGTTAAAAAAAAAAATTACTTTGTTGTAAATGGTATGCATTTAGAAGTTTAAGTTTTTGCACAATTTAACTTTTATTTGTATCATTATAGTTGTAGTTCGCGTACTTTCTGACTTTTATTTATTTTTTTTTTTTCGGTGCTATTTTTGTTGTTACAGCAGTACAACAGTGCATCTTTAGAAGGGCTGTTTTTGTGCGAATTTTTTTTCTTTTTTGCACCTGTAGATATTTCTTGTAAAAAAAATACGTCATTGTTGATATTTGTATTTTTCTATTTTCCAAATCTTCTAGGTAATAAATTTTGCAGCAATATCACTGTAGAATTTTTGCAGTGTCACCTTTTTTTTCCAAATATATCAGGGACCTGATCGTCAGAGGGTTGGGACTTTTTTTTTCGGCAAAAATATCTAGCAGGCTACATTTGTTTCTTTGCAGAAATATATATGAAACCATTTGGCCCAGGTATCGTACTTTTTTGGGGGGGTTGGTGCACGTCACATATTTTCAGTATTTTTTTTTATTTCAAGTATTTTTTTTTTTTATCTAGGAAATTATTTTGGCATTTATTAGGCTTGCCTGTTTTTCATGTTGGTAATATATGAAGCTTTCTTACGTTACGGCTTTAAATTAGTTTGTGGTTAGTTTTTTTTATTGACAATGTCTTTGTTTGCTATAGTAGTAAAAGTCTTACCCCTTGAAATAAGACTATAACTATATCAGGTAATAGTAGAAAGATGTAATTTGTTCTTTAATAAAAGATAAGACTGGTGTAGATTAAATAAGATCTCAGTAATTTAGCTATACTGAATTATATTTTGAAAGACCTGTTCAAGTCACAAGTTCTTTTTTCAGTGCAATTAGATATGTTTTTGGTTTTCCTGCACAGTTGTAAATATCAATTTTCTCTGGAACATATACATATCTCACTTAATTATTGAGTGCTTTTAGTTATGTTCAGTATCCTAAACAAATGATAATTGATTATCGAAAACAAATTTCTGTTGTGTAATGAACACTAGTTAATATGCTAATAATCAAATTATATTAATCATTTTATAACCCAGGATTAAAAATATTTTCTTGCTGAATAATAATTGACCCCTGGAAATAATAATAATCATATTTCCCCCTCCTTCCCCACCCCATCAATCAACCCACCCTCCCCGACCAACCTGGCTGGGATGTCACTCTCCCAACCCGGGGCACATACCCACCAACTCCGCCCGCCCGCCCCCCCTACTCCAAAATGGTGAAGGCCGTGCCCAAGTGGAAACTCTGGAGTTGGGTATGTCATGTAGAAGTGTCCTATGCTTCGCAGGTAATAATGCTCCCTTTCAACACCAAATGTGTACTACTGCACTGTTACTGTTATTTTTTGTAACCAGTCATGTGTACTGTGTAGTTTTGCATCTTCCCTATATCTCTTTTTCTCTTGCTATTCCGTACACACGATTTGGTTCTTATCTCGTGAGCTCACTCTTGTTTTTGATTTGAGTATGTATGCTTTCATTCACTTTTTGTATAGATCTATTTCATTGCTTCTTTAGATCTGTCGTGGCTTCTCTGTACACCCATTATGCGTGTCACTTGCTTCGTCTTTTTTTTTTTTTAATCTTCGGCTGCTGTTCAAATTGCCGCTTCAACTTCTGACGTGAGGAAACTTCGTCCATCTGTTTCCGTCGGATTGAAATGAATTGATATTGTTTTCTTTCAATCCGAGGGCGTAAGAGTGGGTTAGGTTGAATACACGGAAGTTAAAAAAAGAGTATTTTCTTTTGGTTGCAACATTTTCCAAACTTTGCTTACCGTTTGACAGGTGTCACGGCATGTATTTAATTAAATATACTTAGTTACTGATCAATTTTTGCCAGTGTATGGGCGTCGATAATAATGATGTCCTGCGTCATTTTTCATGTAAAGAATAATATATTTTTTGGTGTCATGTTCATGTCGGCTATCTTTTTGGCATGTGAATACTTTCTAAATTTTTATATATTTCCAATGTATATTTTTTTTAATAGAGAAATGAATATTCTGTCATTTTTAACATGAGTAATGCACTCCTTGTCCAGAATGCAAAACAAGTCAGTTAAGCATTCTTTATGTACTTTGTATAGCTTAAGAAAAGTTTCATCCTTATAAATGTGATGCCTGCCTCTCCTTTATGATAAAAATGCTAAAGTTGCTTTTCGTGTTTGTGAAGTTCGTCAAGTCATTTCTTATATAAAAATGATAGAAACTAAGAGATATTCAACTGAGGTTGTAAGTACAAGGACCATATAAGTTAAGAAGTATACACTTTCATTCTACTTGTCTTCGTGACTTTCTTAAGATTGTACCTTCTGTTTTGTGTATTGTAATCAATGATTTTTATGTGAAAAGAGTTTGCATAATTTGCGTAATGTTCGGATAATCATAAAAAATAATATCATAGTTTTTAATGTTTGCAGAAAATGGAACGTTTGGTTTATTTTTGTTCTTCGTCCCATTTGTAGAATTTCGTTTCACATCCTTAGTGATTCGTAATTTCTTCTTTAGATAGTTTTCATCGCATACGTAAGCTAAAAGGGAAGGGCTTTATATATATATATTATATATATATATATATATATATATATATATATATATATATATATATATATATATATATATATATATATATTCATTCAAAGTACAACCAAGAGAGAAATGAAAACTCAGCGCATTTAAAATCCAGAGAAACTTACATTGCAAAGAGAGAGAGAGAGTGAGAGAGAGAGAGAGAGAGGTGAGGAGGGTTGGTGGCCTGGGTAGGTGGGGGAGCCGGGAGGGAATGACGAGAGAATATCATCTCCATTCTCACGGTTCTCTAGTTACGGCGAGTCTCACGTTTCATAAGAAGAAATAAATTGCAAGATGATTGGCTGAGATGTGACCAATATCCTGTGAGACTGGTTCTTCTTCTTCTTCTTCTTCTTCTTCTTCTTCCGAAGAGGGTCCTCCGAAGTCCTCTTCTTCTGAAGGAGGACTGGAACGGTCTTATGTAAAGTGGTCGATAACTGTTTACATAAATAAGCAGATATTTGTATGTATGGATGGAGGTCATGCTGGGGTCTTGACGTGTACGAAGTGCTTTACAAACTGGATGGGCATCGTTGAAGGGGCCTTTCATCACAGCCTCCTGCCAAGCGAGGGGACCCAAGTTCGAATCCTACATGGGACCGGCGGACTTCGGGAACTCCCTTTTAGAAACTTAAAGCTCCTCTGTTTACTGAAGTTGTGAATTAGGTACCAGGTATTTAGTCAATTATTATGAGTTGATGAGAACCGGAGGAGCCAAGCTCTCTCTCTCTCTCTCTCTCTCTCTCTCTCTCTCTCTCTCTCTCTCTCTCTCTCTCTCTCTCTCTCAATATATATATAATTATATATATATATATATATATCAATATATATATATATATATATATATATATATTTATATATGTGTGTGCGTATATATACATATATATATAAATATATATATATACATATATATATAATGTTACTAGAAAATGATAAATAAGCAAATCTTTGTGCAAACATTCTCTTCAGTGCCAAAGTTCCTTCACGAATTTTATTTGCAGAGTCTCTATAAACCACAGGGATTCATAAGAAGTCTTAGGAATGACTTAGGTTACTTCCGTTCTCCTGTTTTCGAAGATGTCGTAAATTTCCTTAATCGTTGAGTGAATCTTTGTGGCTGTCTCAATGTAAACTGTAAATTATGAAATCTGACTTTTAATTATGAAATCTGTGGGTGCGTGGCAACTCATCTAGCGTGATTTTATCGGTTAATTATTAAGAGAAAATACCTTTCTCTGTTGCATCTCCTGTTGTTCCCACGGTTTCAGATGTACCTATTTCACACTATTTATATTGTTTCATTACGCAGACGTTCTTGAGGTTATATAACATCACGCAATTGCAAGAGTATTGTGAACAGTATATTTGTCCCCCGTTGGGGGCGGTAGTGCCGTCAGTGCACCTCACGTGGTGCACTGTAGGCATTATTTAAGGGTCTTTGCAGCGTCCCTTCGGCCCCTAGCTGCAATCTCTTTCATTCATTTTACTGTATCTCCGTTCATATTCTCTTTCTTCTATCTGACTTTCCACCCTCTGTAACAATTTTCATAGTGCAACTGCGAGGTTTTCCTCCTGGTACACCTTCCAGAGCTTCTGTCATTTTCCCTTCCAGCGCTGAATGACCTCATAGGTCCCAGCGCTTGACCTGAGGTCAGAATTCTATATTCTATTCTATTCTATTCCACTATATTTGTCATCCAATACCGAAAGGAATTTGCGCACACATACACAGACACACTCACACGCACTGTATGCTTTTTCTTTCAGTGTGTATGTGTGTGTGTACAGTACGTGTGTGTATCTGAAGCGCCTTAGGTTAGAGAATGCAACTGCATTATTTATGCCTTTACCAATAACTTATGGTACGTGATTTAGCATTAGAGCCGGTCCATGAGAAACGTGCTCAGGCAATTCCCATGATCAGGTGATTTAACCGGAATCCGGCAGAAACTGAAATTATTCGAGTGGGATCGGAATGACTCTATATCACGTCTAGAATAGATCATAGCCAGGAAACCTTGCTCAGTGGAAGTACACTTTAGATGAAAGAAAAAAAAAAAAAAAAAAAAAAAAAAATTAAATTTACTCTTCATATGTATGTTCGTTTTATGATTATCAGTCTGTATGTCTCGTTAAGTTAGTTCTTTGATATTGTGAGTTGAAATATGGCAAAATGTACTGTAAATAGGTTTTTGATTCAGAGTCATATATGTTCTGTTCTTCAGGCGAAAATTATGCGACACTGTGCTATACATTACTCTACTACAAGTGCTCTATTGAAAAGGAGCCTCATCTTTAGGATACAATATTCTATGTTGCAAGCACTTATAGATAAAAGAAAATACCCTTAAGTTTTTACGCTTTGAATCAAGTGTCCTATTACAGGAATCTCTTCTTTAGGATACAATACTCTGTTGCATGCTCTGTGCAAATAAAAGAAAATACCTGTTCGGCTAAGAAGTACTTTACGATACTTCTTCTGAATCTCAGCGGATATTATGAGGTCCAATAAGCTTTAAATATTTCACTGCCCAATCCTCCCTAGATACGATGCGATACTCCGTGTCGCATCCAGCGACGACCGACACATTGATCGCAAAGTCTTTTTTCATTTTTTTCCCTTTGAAAGGCGAAATGATCGCCACTTCTGGAAAACAAAGGCGAAATGCATAACCAGGCAGTTTTGGCGAGCGCAAAGAAGCGGCGTCGGGTCTGGGCGGCTTGAAGAGGAACTCATATTGAAGAGTAGCAGCAGTTGATGAGCAAATGCATGTCATGAGGCCAGCCAGCCAGCCCGCCGAATCGCTGGGTGCTTGAGAGTCATGTACCCGAAAGGTCAGGGGTCACGAATGAAGTGAGGGAGGGTGGATGGGCGGGATGGAAGGGGGAGGGGGTATGGGGGAGGGGGAGGTCTCTGGAGTTTGGGCGAGGGGCGTATAAGAAGAGGAAGGCGACCTAAACCGGCAAATTGTCGGACGGATGTTGAGGTAGAGGAGAGGAGGAGGCGTGAGGAGAGGGAGGGTGAGGGGAGGGGGGAGGGGTTATTGGGAAAGGGCTACGTAGGGAGGAGCGGAACTAAGAGAGAGAGAGAGAGAGAGAGAGAGAGAAAGAGAGAGAGAGAGAGAGAGGTAGGGCGAGAGGTGAGTCAGACTTGAACCATGTTGAAGAAACTGACATCATTTTACTAAGACGCAGAATGGTCTCCTTCAGGCTTTGAGAGGTACGTGATACTTATTCATGTCCAAAGAGAAACATAGTATAAAAAAAAAAAGAATTTGCTTTCACATGCAGAATATCAAATCTGTGGTATTTCATATTTCCTGTGCTCCTACATAGCGTCACTTTTACCACTCGGGTATCTGTCCTTTCTTTCAGGGAGATAAGTAATATTGTGCCCCACAGAAGGGAAGATACAATGTAAAATCTACGCAGAATCAGGAGATATATTCGTAAAAAAATTTTAAAAATAAAGAAAGTACTCAGATTCAGGTACGAGACGAAAACACAAAAAAATCGAAAAAAGTTTTGTCTCTCTCTCAAAAAAAAAAAAAAAACATCAATCTGGTATAAACAAAAATAACTCCGTCCAAAAAAAAAAAAATAGACAAACACAAACAAAAAATGTATTCCTTAAAAAATAAAAAAAAATAAAAAATAAAGAAGTCATCCTATCGTCTGACACAAGTAAAAAAAAATTATTCCATCCATAAAAAAAGGAGACAAACACATACATAGAATATATTACATAAAAATATAAATAAAAAAAAAATGTCATCCATCAATCTGGTATAAACAAAAATAATTATTCCATCCAGGAAAAACGAGACAAACACAAATAGAATATATTCCATAAATACAAAAAAAAAAATTTCATCCTATCAGTCGATTATAATACTAAATAACTATTCCACCCAGGAAAAAAATCAACACAAAAATAAAAAATGTCATCCCACGCAGAAAAAACTGAGACAAACACAAAACAAAGAATATTTTCCTCAAAAGAAAAAAAAAAAAAAAAAAACTTGTCGCCCCATCAGTCTGGTATAAAAATAAAAACACAAAAATAGAAAGTCATCCCAGAAATAATAGACAAACACGAACAAAAAGCATATTCCACAAAAAATAAAAAAGCAAAAAAAAAAAGTCTTCCCAGAAGTGATGATATACCTCCCTCATTTATCTAGAAGTGGGCATCATTTACATGAGCCCTGTGACGGCTGCCGCCGCCATGCCCCAGCAGAGCTCGCCTCTTAGAACTCCCAAAGCCACTTCACACTGTGATATTTTCAGCTGGTTGTTTTTTGCGTAATAGGTTGGGGATGTTTTTAGTATTTTGGGGGGAGGAGGGATGGTGTGGTTATTGTTTCCAATACCGAGTTGCCATCCATATTGGTAGTGGAAAAAATTTTACAACACTTACGTGTTGTAAAATTTTTCACAACATGTAAATGGAATCATATCTTTTGTATCGTGATCATGTCTTTTGTCTCGTAATAATCGTACCTTTCATATATCGTAATTATATCTTTCATAAAATGCAATCGTATCTTTTATATATCGTAATCATAACTGTAACTGAAATATTTAACTTCAGTATTGCGTGCGTCTTGATTTCATAAGTTATCATAAATGCTATGTTCCTTTTAATATTCCTTAAATAAATGCTACGTTCCTTTTAATATTCCCAGGAGCATCATTCAAACGGAAAATATTTACGGTGCTGATATTTTCCCTATGATTTCATCCTGTTTAAGCATAACCAGCCGTGCTCCACGTTTCTTTCCAATTTAATTATGAAGACAATTATTATCAGAATAATTATATTTCCGATGAATACGTCGTTCTCTCCCATGACAACTTGTTATTCCAATAAGTGAATTTTAATATTTCTCTTTTGACGTCATGGCGAACTCTGTTATCAACGTATATGTTTTATATTAATAATATTTCTCCATTTGATGTGATAATGACGTTGGTATTAGAATATTAGATTAAAAATATTTACGGTGAATTCTTGTATTATTATTATTATTATTATTATTATTATTATTATTATTATTATTATTATTATTATTATTATTTTTTAGATTTAAGTGTTCATAGCATATCGTGTAGTTAAAGATTCACTTGCCAGTAAATAACTTTGAAGTGCCCGTTAAGTGTATTATTGAAACGAAGGGAATTTTGTACGTGTGTAGTGGTTTTTGTATTGGTTATTTCTAGACTTTTTCATTTTCATGCTTAAATAACATCTACGTCATCACATTCTGTAGATCCCAGTAGTCATGTTTTTACTGTTATGGTAACATTATTGTCATTTGTTGCATGGTTAATTCGGTAAATGTTTTCGTCTAAGGATATACTTTATAATTGTGTTAGCAGCATGGCCGCATCCCGCGTTGGTTCATTCATATTGAACGAAGTACCGACTGTCTTGAAATAACTCTGTAGGCCACGGGTGGAATAACCTCAAAGGGTTATAACCTCAAGAAGGTTATATCCTGAAAAGGTTATAACCTCAAAATGGCATTACCCCAAAAGGATATAACCTCGAAAAGTTATAACCTCAAAAAGGTTGTAGCCTCGAAATGTTATTACCTCAAAAGGATATAACCTCGAAAAGTTATAACCTCAAAAAGGTTGCAACCTCGAAAAGCTATAACTTTACAACGGTTATAACCTCAAAAGGTTAAAACCTGAAAAGGTTATAACCTCAAAATGGTAACTCAAAAGGATATAACCTCGAAAAGTTATAACCTCAAAAAAATTATAACCTCGAAATGTCATAACCTCAAAAGTTTGTAAATGAAATTTTATTAACTCAAAAGGATATAACCTCGAAAAGTTATAACCTCAAAAAGGTTGTAATCGGAAAGTTCTTAAAAAAGGTTATAACCTCAAAATGGTATTACCTCAAAAGGATATAACCTCGAAAAGTTATAACCTCAAAAAGGTTATAACATCGAAAGGTTATAACCTCAAAAAGGTTATAATCTCAAAAAGCTATAACCTCGAAAAGTTACAACCTCCAAAAGGTTATAACCTCATAAAGGTTATTAACACCTCGATAACCTCTCTAATGACTGCGCAAGAAGGGGGGAAAAGTGATAACGAAGTGAAATACCTCAGGGCAAATTGCTTGCACCTACAAAGTTCACATCGCGCTTTGCTTTCTCGCCAAGTCTTGTTTGTTGATCTTGAACTTGAGGTGGGTCGATTAAGCAAGCACTACTCCGGGTGTTCGCTCCTCGGAGGGTTCGTCGATTACCGTTTACTTTTGCTTCGCTGTCGAATATTAAAGGGAAGGAAGGTGATTTCCGTTTTTTCATCTGTCAGTTGTGGGCTTATTTGATTTGTCTCAGCGATGATTAAATGGAATTTTTTTTTATTTACAGAGTTAGTCGTTATTTAATAACGAAAAGTCTATTTTTTATTCATTTTGATAACGATCTAATAAATTTCATATTACAGTTTTTATCGTCTATGATAAGTATATATTTTATTGGCAGCAAATTTTGGTTCGGTATCATTACGGTTTATAAAAAATCTGTCGATTTAGGTTTTGCAATAAACCAAAAACACTATTTATAGAATTAAGTAAAACATTCCCACTTAGGGCATATTGTAGTTAAGTATTAAATAATTTGATCTGTAAAAAAATGTAAATCTTAATTGGTTTCTGATGGGATTATTTTACATTTGTTTCTATATTTTATAACTTTGGATTTTCCAGATTTGATTTGGTTATATTTTAACATTATTAAATGTTCTGAAGGGTTTTCATAGCGGTATTATTATGTAATGTACTGTTGTATTTGAGTGTGTTTCATAATTTTGTTTTATTTGTACTTTTTAAACTATATATATTTTTATTTTTAATTACTGACCTATACTGTACTCTTTTCATGTTGCATATATGAGAAAATATAAATAAAATGAAAATATATATATAATTTTAATTTTATTTATATTGTCTCATTTTAGAATTTTTACATTTTCTTTTTCTGGGACTGCCTTACCTCATATTTCATTCCTTAGGTCAGCGTCGTGACTGACCTCGCCTCCGATAAAGCACCATTTTAATCCTAAGTTTCCTTTTCACTTAAGTAACATTTCGTTTTAGTAAACTTGCAATTTGCCAGTTGTGGCTTCTCCGTGTCTCAATTTTATTGAGTAGAACTTGGGTGTATGTATATATATATATATATATATATATATATATATATATATATATATATATATATATATATAAATATATATATATATGTAAATATATATTTACATATATATATATATATGTGTGTGCGTTTATGTGTGTGTGTTTGAGAGAGAGAGAGAGAGAGAGTTTACACCATTGTATTTGATTCAGTTCTTTAAAATGGAAGTCATCAATATGATGCAACCAAAAATTAGATAATAGTGAAGACCTTCCTTATAATGTTTTGCAGCCTGTAGAAGTACGGTATGCTGAGAGAGAGAGAGAGAGAGAGAGAGAGAGAGAGAGAGAGAGAGAGAGAGAGACCGTAAACGAACAGTAATTTGACACGCTAAATCAACAACAGTCACTTCCCACTGAAATCAGTAAGGCTGAGAGAAGTCAAGGTCATTATGGTCTTTCATAGTTTTAATTTTCTCTCCAGTTTATGCAATTGAATAACACCAGGATCAGCTGAATGACTCTCGGTGCCTCTCCGGCTGTAAATTGACAGATGTATAGGGTGGGGGGAGGGTGATGGAAGGGGATGTTGTAAGACACCCCCTCCACCCATACCCTGACCACGTACCCCGGTAGCGCCCCTAAACCAAGCTACCCCTTTCTGGTCCGATCTCTTGACAACACAGCCCGATCTGTGACGCTCCCTGCCACTGGCCGAGAGGTTGAACCTCTTTATAATGAACTTTTGATTACGATTTTATTTTTTATATCTTTCTGGCGTTTAGCGTCATTGCTAAATACTTAGAGAGTGGCGTCATTGCCCGAGAGTCATTGATAACGACGGGTGTCATTGTCGTGAGGGCGTGGTTGGGCACTGTAGCTGGGTTCTGGGCACTGATGAAGGTGTGAGTCATTGCAAAGCTGAGGTCATGTCGCATAGTATTATAGTGCCTTAGGTCCTGTTCCGGCCTCGTCTTTTTTTTTTTTTTTTTTTTTTTGCCATGATACCTCCTTCCGAAGAGTCTCTCTCTCTCTCTTATACTTGTTCTTGTAGTAGAAGGGTCAGTGGTCAGTTGTTAGACCGTACAAAAGTGTTACGAATGGAATGTTAAAAGTTACCAAATTTATGTCTGCTGAATTTGGGTATATTATTATCTCTCTATATATATATATATATATATATATATATATATATATATATATATATATATATATATATATATATATATATATATATATATATATATATATATATATATATATATATCATGTATATATATATATATATATATATATATATATATATATATATATCGTTCGTTCGTAAGTGTATTTGTTAATCGATTATTGGGTAAGCTAGGTGAATATTACCATAGTTCCCTCTATCGCGGCACTTATTCTGGAAATAGATATAGATGTAGCGCTTAGCAAAGTAATAATAGTAATATAAAAATACTTTGCAAAATTTATGTGCGTATGGAAGTAACATGGCGTAACATATTCCTTAGCATGAAGAATATTTACTGTCTGGAATGGCAGTGATTAACCTAATTATACAAAATGGCGTCAAGTAGTGGCTGTAGAGCCAAGTGCAATTGTCATTTTGAAGCTTTTTCTCTTGATCTTACAGTTTCATCTTGCACGGAGTACAGTTATGCAACTCGTCACGATGGTATAATTGGTACTACCACTACTTCTACTACTATATATAATTTTTTATCTGTTTCTGCTACTCCTACTACTACTGTTTAGCTATTAAGCGATTCACTTTTATCCTTTTTTTTCCCACATCCCTATTTACTTACTACTGTTGCTAGGCTACTGAATTATTATAATTCCACTTATTCCTTTATTTATCGAGTTGCGTGTCTCTTCACGTTTTCTTCTGTCACAACAAAAGCAAGTAATATTATTGTTTACTTCGCTTTTTAGTTTTCTGTTAAAGAAAACTATTGAGATGGCGCTGTCTTCCGTCCGCTTTTTTTCTCTCCGCCCTCAGATCTAAAAAACGACTTAGGCTAGAGGGCTGCAAATTGGTATGTTGATCATCCGCCCTCCAATCATCATATACACCAAATTGCAGCCCTCTAGTCTCAGTAGTTTTTATTTTATTTAAGGTTAAAGTTAGCCATGATCGTGCGTCTGGCACCGCTATAGGACAGGCCACCACCGGTCCGCTTCTGAAAATTTCATGGGCCACGGCTCAGACAGCATTGTATCGAGACCACCGAGAGATAGGTCTATTTTCGGTGGCATTTTTCGTCTTTCCTTGCGTCTAACAAACCTATTATCCTTTGTATATGTTGCATAGACTTGACAGCGCTGACGCACCGGTGTTTGTGTATGTGTGAGTGTACCTGTGTGTGTGTACCTGTGTGAGTGCACCTGGGTGTGTGTTTGTGTGTGCGTGTGAACGTGAACTCTCATCGAGTATGCAGAAGGTGTACCTCGTCACCTGGGTAATTACCCCTCTTATCGCGTCATCTCTCTCTCTCTCTCTCTCTCTCTCACACACACACAAACAAGTTTTATCTGTTATGGGCAGAATAATGTTAGCGCAGTCAGTGCTCATGCTATTTAATTATATATATATATATATATACAGTATATATGTGTGTGTGTATAATGTATGTATGTGTATATTACTCACCGTGTAATACGCTGGAGTAGGTAATTAAATGTACTTTCACCGTACTTTGCGTTGTTAGAACACTGTCCTCGTAATTTGATGTAGGACAATGTAGAAAAGGGATCACTCTATTAGAACCGTTCTTCACGAGAAGTCACATTCGAAGTGAACTTACTCGTGTTTTGGAAAGTTGACAGACATTCTTTATAAATCGTGAGTTAAATAGGTACCATCACTATTATTATTATTATTATATTATTATTATTATTATTATTATTATTATTATTATTATTGAGAATTAAAAGCCACAGAGGTGTTAAAAATAACTCTACATAATATTTTTAACACTAAAGTAACTGGCTTTTAATGCTCGATATTAAAGCCTTGTTACAGGTCGCCTTGTTTCATTATTATTATTATTATTATACTGGGTAGTACCGTGAATAAAAATGACAAGAACAGCTATTGCACAGAGTACAAATAACGACATTCACCTGCATGAATGACAGAACCAAAATGGCGCTAGTATTCGAGTTGCGTAACTGTAATCCTTCCCATTCTCGAAAGACTGCCTTAAAAGCACCTAAAAAAGAAAGCTGGTACACATTGCTTCCGAGGAATACCAAGTGGGAACCCTCCACCACCACCACCACTACCGCCTCTGCTTTGCCAAACTAGACGTCATAGCGCCATACTCCTCGATGTGGTAACAGCACATTTTATATTTCGTTTACATCTTTGTTATTTATCAGGGATGGTGTAATGTGATCGATGGCCGTTATTGTGTTGAGGGGAAGGCTGGTCATTGTGTGTTAATGGGCTCTCTGAATCGGTTTGAAGGGCAATCATCATTGTGTATTGGGACGCTTACGTCTGTGTGTGTGTGTGTTTGTGTGTTTGTCAGTCCGTGATATCGACGCATACGCCAATATGCGGAGTAACAGGTGTGGGGGATGGGGGTTATATGGTTTTCAAGTTGATGGTAGATAACTGCATGGTTTTGTGTCCCTTTCGTCGAAATGTATGCAGTTCTATCTTTACTGTCGTCTTTGCCACTCCTCCCTTTCTCGTCTCTTTGCCCCTACCTCCCCCGAACCCAGACCCTATCCACGTCTACGACCAATCCCCATGGGGAGCAGACTAATCGTACGTCCGGCAGCGAAGCGCGAGAGGCGGCCGCTTCTCCAGCCAGCTGATTGTACTATGTTTAAATCCTTTCGTCATGGTTTCATTTTCGACGTAGAACAGCCAATGTCGTAATGGGCCGATATATAGAAGCATGTGATCTAATCTCCTCGGCCTCCTCCTCCTCCTCCCCCTCCTCCCATGCTCTTAATGAATTGTGTAATGGGGATAGCGAATGGGAGGTACGAAGGATATAGGAGAGAAAAGAAGGGAAGAGAGAGAGAGAGAAAGAAGGCATTTATGGATCGATGACGGGTCTTCCGCAGACCGATAGAGTTTAAGGTTATATATTGATTCTAGTACCATCCAAGGTTAGACTGGGATTTTCCCTCGGCCAATTCAGCTTAACTCCTGGCTTTCTCTTTTTTTTCCTTGGCTTCTAATGTGACGTGTTCATGTTTTAATGTGTCAGGATATGTGCCGTTACAATCCTAAATTTTTTTTTTCTGAAGTATATATTTTGGCGCATTTTCTGTGTACAGGTAAATGCGAAAGACTTATTGTATTTGCCATAATTGTAGTATAATATGGCTGACTAGATCCGGAGTTAACATATCAGGTGCTGCAAAATGGCACACATTTTCGTTAGTCTGCCCTCTTTCCAAGGCGTGTCCCTTTTTTTTTTTTTTTTTTTTTTTGCGACTTTCCCAACCCTTTCCAATTTCCTTCTCTCAGGCCAGGTCTACGTAACAATAAGTTTGGCGTTCCGTTGACTTTCTCGATAAGTAATTTAGCGTTATGTCTTGAATTGGCTTGTGTATGTACCTGATTACACACGTATGTATTGCATTTATATATGTATATACACGCCGGCTCAGCCTTCACGATGACAATGGTTTCGTGAGTGGCTTGGATAAGAAAACCGTGACAATGCTGAGATTACCAACAACAACAGCAGCAATTTACAATTCCAATGAGATGGCGCTAAGGAGGTCCTTACCCCCTTTCATTACATTGTCACAACTCTGATATGTCTTAAATTATAAGCTGTTGGTGTAGGGAATTAATCTGGGAATTCTCCTTCTGTCTCCGTTTTGTTGTGATTGATCTAGAATTTTTTTTTTTTTTTTTGTAGGAGGTAGGCCTACATCCGCTCGTTCAGACTAGGCCACACCGTTTGCCGTTTTGCATTCACTCCTCGACTAGTTCAGTATGGAGATATTCCCTTGAATAATAACAGGTCTAGACCTTCAGTCGTACTTCGGTTAACTGTTGTATGATTTATTTTCTAAAAGGTATGATTTTTTTACACGATTGGCTGTTGATCTCTGCCATGCTATGACAGTATTTCTTGACACAAAGGGAGTTGCTCCAGTGCAATTACAAGACAGTGGTCGCTGCCACATTCATATGTTTATTAGTGAATTGTGGATGACATCAAGTAGAATACTGATGCTGAAGAAAGTATTATATAAGAGCTTCTTATGACGGATTAAATGTTCGTGTCTCTCTAGTACTAAGACAACAACTACACGAGAGAGAGAGAGAGAGAGAGAGAGAGAGAGAGAGAGAGAGAGAGAGAGAGAAAACTGTTTTGATAATCCTTGTGGGAGACACGGAGACATAATACGAAGTCCTCCCAAACCATTACTTGCTGGTTCACTGAGTGTAAGGGACCTCGGTCGGTTCTCGGCAGCAGGCGCACATACGCACGCACACAGAAGCAACTCCAAGCATGCAGTAGTAGTAAGAGCTGCCTGCGCCTGCAGTAATGATGTCATGGCAGGGAGTGTTGCTCTTGCTGTTGTTGTTGTTGTTGTTGTTGCCTTTGTTGTTGTAGCTGGTTGTTGTTCTCGAGTCACTTGCAGTGTGTGACTGGTGTTGATGGTTCTTGATTCTTGTGTATTTTATAAATATTTATTTGCTTATAGTATATACTCGTATATATGTATATATATATAGTATATACATATATATATATGCATACATGTACTGTATATATATACATGTAAATAAAACAATGAAGCGCTACTTTTATTCATATGAATGCTTAATACAACATTGAGGTTTAGAAAGAGTGCATAGCTATTCATGGCCGTTCGATTTTTGAGCAAAAACTTACAAATAAACGTAAATATTTAATCCATGCATCATACGGGTTTCTTGATAATGTATAAAAATGCTTGTCTGTTCAGAATGTATACATCTCCACACTTATTAGTAATAGTTAAGTATTTGTAAGGCTTGAAAGTTATTAAAAGTTGAGCATTTGTAAGGCCTGAAGTGCATGAAATATATATCTTATATACGTATATCCATACAAATAAAGATATGGATATATATAAACACCTAATACAAAAGTTATCTGTATACATATCTTACCAATATTCTCTCATGCATTACAATGTATAAACATACACAGTAAACCATTTAAAGGAAATACAAACGCCCTGGCACTCACACTCTCTCGTAAGTCGAGCTTAATTGCAGCCATCAGCGACGACGGCCACCGTTATAAAGGACAGGCGAACATGCATTATGTATATGCCAGTTAACTTGCACTTTGCATGACGACGAGGGGACAAGAGACCATTAGATTATCTCTCTGTCGTTTTGTTTATTTTTCCGTCTCGTTGCGTTTTCTCACGAGGACGGGGGCGATAAAAGGATCAAATAGATTGTGGGTTATGAATTGTTTTGTTTTTGTTTATCTTCCATTTCGTCCGCGTTTTCTCACGAGGACGGGGGATAAAAGGATAGACTGGATTGTGGGTTATTTATTGTTTTGGTTTATTTTCCATTTCGTTGCGTTTTCTCGCGAGGACGAGGGATAAAATGGATAGTGGGTTACTTATTGTGTTGTTTTTGTTTGTTTATTTTCCTTTCGTTCGCGTTTTCTTGTCGTGATTCTGTATCGTAGTTTTACGTGAATGTATCGTCTATTACGTTCTTTGAGTTTATTGTTGTTTGACCGGCAATAAAACACAGTGCTTTCGTGACAGTCCTGAGGAGTGTTTTAAAAAAACATCTTTGGGTCACAATGAGGCATGTAGACGGGGCAAGAGAGCCTTGGATTCCCAGAGAAAGAGGCTTCTTCAAGTTTGATTAAGAACTCCCGAGTTTTCCTTGAATTTTCCACTTATAAGATCCAGTATATCTAGTGAAGCATATGTTCTCTTGTCCTCTCTAAGATCCCAAAGAGAGAGAGAGAGAGAGAGAGAGAGAGAGAGAGAGAGATTGGGGGGAGGGGTTTCAACTTTTCCAGAAATCTTAAAACTGGTTCCCTGCATGCAAAGCCATCGTGTTTTTTTTTTTTTCCATTGACATGAAGTGCGGAGTGGAGTCAGGAGGAAATTGGCGTGTAGGCGGTGGAAATATTGACTGATTGGATGGGCGTGATAGCGCTGGGCATACTGTTTGAGAGACTGGGCATTCGAAGTGGGCAAATTGACTCCACTCCAACATACGAGGAGACTTGCTGCAGGACGCACAGTAAGTCTGGATAGTGATACATTTTTGTTATATCCCTTAATATCTTTCATGGTTTGTAATACCTGGAATTTGCGATAATTTCAAACAGAGTTATATTGAATTCTTTTACATTAGCTCCGAGGATTAACACCTCTCTGGAAAGGGGCATAAATGCTTAAATACTGTCCCAAAATAAAACTTGTCGTAATACCCTGTTGGCATTGTAATCTGCTGTTAATGCCCTCGTGTTCTCGTTTGCAGTTAAAACATTTTCCATAATATTTTGGGCATTATTATCTCTCTCTCTCTCTCTCTCTCTCTCTCTCTCTCTCTCTCTCTCTCTCTCTCTCTCTCTCGTGTATCCAGAAACCACCAACCGTTTGTAATTCATTTGGTGTCTATCATTATCAAGAGAATCTTTATTTCTGTTATAACCAAATTATTTGTTGATTTTCGAAATTTATTAAACGTCTCTGATGAAGAGCATTTTGAATTTTTGTTTTTAATTTAACAGGCTATTTTATGGTGTTTTATAAAAAGAAGTTAATGAGTGATTACGTTATTTGAATGGCAGGTGATTGTAATGAATCCTTATTCGAAAGTAATTTATTAGTGACTGATGGCATATTTTTTATTCAGAGAGAAATTTAACATGGCGTTTCCTCCACGAGCTAATTTCAAACACAAGTCAGTTAAGAAATTAAATATCTATTAAATTTACTATTGGGTAATTCCCACACACACACTAAATAGGGAGATGAGGTATTTACACGTTTGTTTATTATTATTATTATTATTATTATTATTATTATTATTATTATTATTATTATTATTATTATTATTATTATTATTATTATTCAGTAGATGAACCCCATTCATATGGAACAAGCCCACCAAAGGGGCCATTGATTTGGAATTCAACCTTCCAAAGAATATGGTGCTCATTAGGAGGAAGTAAGAGGAAGTAAAGTGAAATACAGAAAGAAGAGATCCAACTTATTAAAAAAAAAAAAACAAAATTAATAAACATAAACACATAAAAATTGTATTAAAATGCAAGAAGGACAGTATTAGGGTAGTAACGCATTGCATTCTCGCTCGAACTTCTGAAGTTCCAACTGCACAACAAGAGCTGTAGAATATCGTCGAGTTTGTGTTCTCAGAGAAGAGGCTTCAGATTTGATTAAAAATTCCCATCTTCTCGTAACCAGTGGCCACGCCAAGAAGTCGTGGGTTTTTAGATAAATCACTTTTATTGCTTCTTGGACAGAGTCTCATTGGGTTTCCCCTTTTAAATGGGGGAAGATGGGAAATTCTTCCCCTCATCTTCAAACATATTTATTTATTGACTCATTCTTATAAATTTATTTGTTGATTTATTATTATTATTATTATTATTATTATTATTATTATTATTATTATTATTATTATTATTATTATTATTCCTTTGCAGTGGCTTTTCAGTTTAGAACCCAGTGCTTTTGTTTAGATTAATTCCCACGGAAATAGAGTCTCCAAATGTGGAAATATTGGGAATCTGGGAAAACAAAAGCTAAGAGAGAAATTCCGAAGCCCGGCAGTGGAGGAAAGAAGCAATCACAGAGCTTTTCCTCAAAATTTGTTCTTTTCTCCACTCGTATTATTGTTTGTAGTCCTTCGTATTTTTTTTATGTTTGTTTGAAAATTGGGAGATCTGAGGTTTTTATTAGCTATAAGTTTTATTTCCACTCTTGCTTTATAAGTTTAATATAAAATACTAGTTGATTCGCTAGTGACTTTTAACATTTTTTCATTTTCTGTTCGTTTTTACTTGTTTTTTTTTATCATCATGCTTGAAGAAAACGCTGTCACTCACCAGAAAAATTACCTGGCTAAAGAGTTTTCATTTACGTATGCAGTGTATGTTTGTATACATGTATACGAAGAGTACAGAAGCTTTGGAAATTTCAATGGGATTATGAGTTGTTTTATTGATGCTTTCATTAGTATTTATTTATTTATTTACATTCCTACATTCCTAGTACCTTTCTGGGCATTTCGTCATCACCATCCATTGACGAATCTTAATTAATGCGTCTTTTTACTTTCAACCAGCTTATCTGTGAGAGCCTTTCAAAACCAACAGTTGCAATGGATGCTTTTATAAACGTCCTTTGTTATAAACTCTCGCAACGGTCTTTTATTTTCGAAAAGCAAGGAAAGGAAATTGTGAACCGTCTTTATTTTAACGAAAGAAATATAGATCCAGAAAGTGTACAAAGCTCTCGAACTTGTCCGGATGTTTGCATTCTCAGCCTGGGGTATCACGGGTCAATCTCGACTCTCTATTTTAGACGGAAAATGTGCTGACACCTTTGAGCCGGCATTTTATCCGTCGGGGACTACCCAGCTGTTGGAGCTTTCGGATTCCGTGCTCTGTTTTATCGCCGGGTCCTTTCATCGGTCTTCGGGAATAGACGTTGCATTGCTTTTCAAGCTGTGAAATTCTTAGAAGTCATCGGTGAGGTTTATCTCTTCTTAAACGGTAGGTACTGGGAATTGTTTTGCCAGAATAGATCAGCTTCTTTGAGCACGGATTCTTTTTCGTCTCGAGACTAGTTCGGTCATCAGTTAATTGCGGTTGGGGAAAAATTGTGAATTGTCTCAAAATCAAAAGCGGTTTTTGCATGTTTTGCCTTTGATTTCAACATGGAGTTTAACGCGCTGTCGGGAGGAAAAATTACCTTTACTGTTATTTCATTGCCTTTGTCTCGTGGCATTGAGACGTTCGGGTATTTCCTGCCTGAGGAAGTTCCTTGATCTTTTCTTCAGTGGATGCCCATCAGAGGTAACTGTAGAGAAAAATGGGCCTACCACTGGAAAGTCTGTATGAATAAAAAGATGGATATAGGCTATTGATTAAATGACAATGCTCCTTTTATTGAAAGGGAAATATATAAATGTGTATTATCTTCCCATTAGAGTGTTCATAGACTGCTGGAAATGAACTTGGCATTAACAGTAGCTGCAAATAAACAGAAATAAGTTTTCCAGGAAAAGGTATAATCAGTCAATAAAATTCGGCGTCTCATTGAAAAAGGCATTGCTTTTATCTTATGAAAAAACTTTTTTGTTTTTGCTTGTAAAAGGACTCGTTCATTCCACCACTACCCTTACCCGTACCGATTACTCACTCTCTCTCTCTCTCTCTCTCTCTCTCTCTCTCTCTCTCTCTCTCTCTCTCTCTCTCTAAGGGCACTAACCTCTCCACCTTCTCCATTGTTGGTACTGTCCACCAGAGAGAAAGAGAGAGGGTCAGAAAAAGTGCCCTAAAAAATTTATGAATGGACGAATCTTATTTAGGACGTTGCGCTCGCTCTCTCTCTCTCTCTCTCTCTCTCTCTCTCTCTCTCTCTCTCTCTCTCTCTCTCTCTCTCTCTCTCTCTGCGTGAAAGTGAGTGGGTGAGTTAC
Source organism: Macrobrachium rosenbergii (assembly GCF_040412425.1). NCBI lineage: Eukaryota > Metazoa > Arthropoda > Malacostraca > Decapoda > Palaemonidae > Macrobrachium > Macrobrachium rosenbergii. The sequence goes on along the minus strand of NC_089787.1, from coordinate 27,875,558 downwards.
GTAACACGATCAAATTTAATATATTTTGAAATCCGACCCGGTATTAATGTTGGCCTAGAAATTTGAAATAGGCGCGGTTTAAATTGAACCATGTAACGTGTTACACAATATCCAGTCATAACTGTGCCGTGTTAACTGTTCATTTCAGTTATTTTCACTTTCCCAGCTCTGTACTGTTCTTTTGTGTTGTAGGATTATTTACGAAAGACCAGCATTATTTTGATGGAATTCTTACGACATAGTTTATGAGATTATGCCAGTTGGTTACAGCATCATATTTTGGTCGTCTTCATAGTTTGTTGTTTATTTTTTGTGTTTCTTAGTAGTCTTTTTGTTATTTATCCATTTTATTTTCATTATTCCTTGCTAAATTCACTGGGTTTATGTAACTTGAAAACTGGCTTTTATTCAGCATTATTATCAGTAGCTAATTTCAGTGGAGAATTAGCCGGAGAGAACAAAAAGAATATTGATGGTAATAACAACCATCATAACAAAAGTAGGGATAATAACAACAAATTTGGAAAAGAACCACCACCATCATTACCATCATCACCATCAGAGATAGTGAGGTCCTCCATCAAGGTCGTCACCCACGTGTTTCATTGAGAAAATCCATTTCATTCTAGATTTTTCACGAGTCGACGAGTTGCTCGGCGGGGAAATGAAGCCTGTAATGGAGGGATTCCATCATCATTCTCTCTCTCTCTCTCTCTCTCTCTCTCTCTCTCTCTCTCTCTCTCTCTCTCTGTCGTGATGCGAAGACGTGGCACGTATCCGGTTCATTTCCCGAGGTTGACGTTTGGTCTGAATGTGGATGCCGGCTCTGGGGACTAAAAGGTTGTGGTCTGGACGATTGGTTACCCCCTTCTGTTGGTGTCCTTTAATAAGTATTTTTTTTTGTAACCCCCCCACCCCCTCACCCCCAGCCCCCACCCATGCCTTTCACATTTCTATAATTTGTAAGGTGGTCAAGTGGCCAGTGCAATTTTTCATATTTATCTGTACAGTAGATTAATGCCCGAGACCATATTGATAATTGTTCTTTATTTTTGTCGATATTCACTATTTGTGAGGAATTGAAGGCGAATATCTTAGTATTACAGAATGTAAATTAATGGGCCAGTTGATTTACTTTTTGGTAGAAGTGACGTTTTAATTTTCTGACAAGAAAACTATTGTGTCGGCTTTGTCTGTCCGTCCGCACTTTTTCTGATCGCCCTCAGATCTTAAAAACTACTGAGGCTAGAGGGCTGCAAATTGGCAAGTTGATCATCCACCCTCCAGTCATCAAAAATACCAAATTGGATTCCTCTAGCATTAGTAGTTTTTATTTCATTTAAGGTTAAAATTAGCCGTAACCGTGCGTCTGGCAACGATATAGGCCAGGACACCACCGGGGCGTGGTTAAAGTTCATGGACCACGGCTCATACAGCATTATACCGAGACCACCTAAAGATTGATCTATTTTCGGTGGCCTTGATTATAAGCTGTACAGAAAACTTGATTGCGCCGAAGAAACTTCGGCGCATTTTTTACTTGTTTTCTCCTGATGTTACTCAATGAAATAACTGACCCCTTAAGAGAGCAAATTTTGGGAAGAGAAAGGCGTACTCCATTAACCAGGACATTTTCCAAGTATTAATCCTAATTGCTTTAACACGACGTCATCGAGGTCATATGCTTCCACTTTTTCGGTGCTTAACACCCTCTCCGTTCCCCGCCCCCCTTTCCCCTCCTCCGTGGGTGCCACGCATGCGAATGCATTGAAGACCCTGCGACTGGTGTCTTAATACTTAAGAGCTGGTGATACAGTGTGTTTGTTTTAGATTGTTTGTTGACTTATTTGTATACTTTATTTGTTGGCGTTTATTTATACTTTTATTTGTTGGCTTATTTTTATATTGTGTTTGTTGACTTATTTTTATACTTTTATTTGTTGACATATTTTCATATTTAATTGTTGACTTATTTTTATGCTTTATTTGTTGACTTTTTTATACTTTATTTGTTGACTTATTTTTTATACTTTATTTTTTACTTATTTTTATGCTTTATTTTTGACTTATTTTTAGAATTTAATTGTTGACTTGTTTTTATACTTTATTTGTTGACTTATGTTCATACTTTATTTGTTGACCTATCTTTATACTTTATGTGGACTAACTTTATTTGCTGGTTTATTGTTACTTTATTTGTAGACTTATTTTTATATTTAATTTGTTGACATGTTTTCATACTTTAGTTTTTGACTTATTAGTTCATTTTGAAGCACCGTCACGTTTTAATCTTTTTGTTTGACGGGATAATTAAGTCAATTACGGACCGATATATATAGTTTTTGCAGTTTGCACAAGGGATAAATTTCTCGACTGAAAAACTTGTTCACTCCCAGATTACGACACTGAGGATGCGAGTAGGGTTAAGCCAAAGGTTAGACTAGCCTAACATTCTCAGAGTTGAGGGCCTTCATCCATCTTCATTTTTCCCCCCCTCACTTAGAACCACAGCCTACGTAACAGTCCATGCATTTACGTAAGCTTTCTGCGCCTCAGTCATCTTTCTCGAAAACACTAATGTTGGGGCTAATATTTCCATTACTTGCATCCTGTAGAATAGGACTCTTTCGAGCTTTTATTCCTGGTATTGCAAGTTGTAAATAATGAACAATTGATTTTGATCATGAACTGGAATAGGAACGTATATTCCATAACCAGATTTTTTTGAAGAACAAAGTGTGCCGATTCTCAGCAGAGTATTGTATAAACTTCTGTTGACCTTCCTTGTTCTGTAATAAATGGCAGCCCTGATTAAACCTGTAACGTCATTATACATTTATTGAAAGTGTACTCGCGTAAAGGTGAAAGATCTTGCACTCCGTTGCTTCAAGGTCCTCTAGGCCATGTATTCTGTTTACAGTATATCTTATATCACGTTGTTCTATACATATATATATATATATATATATATATATATATATATATATATATATATATATATATATATATATATAATACTATATATTTTATGTGTCGGCGAAATACAGTGCATTTTTATCATCTCAGATAAGTGCTTATCATTCAGATGCTTGCTTCTCTCTCTCTCTCTCTCTCTCTCTCTCTCTCTCTCTCTCTCTCTCTCTCTCTCAAGCATTTCACATTGTACTACTATCGCTTGCGTGCACAAAACCGGTCTCGTTTCACCATCTGCATTGGCAAGCGGGGCGCTTGAAGGAAATCGAGTAAAAGTTAACTTAACGATGACTCTGGGAAACGAAGCCGAGCTGTGTGGGCGGTAGGAGGTCGCCTTGAAGCAGCCCTGCTTTGTTGTCCCTTGCAGCAAGAGCAGTGTCTAACCGGCCATCTTCAAACACAGGAAAGCTTGGGTTTATGATTTAGTTGAAGCATGCACGCGAGGGTTTGTGCGCTGCCATTCGCACGCGCGCGCGCAGGCAGACGGACAGACATACACACACACACACACACACACACACACATATATGTGTGTGTGTGTGTAAGTTCTTTGAGTGGGATCCCTCATATATATATATATATATATATATATATATATATATATATATATATATATATATATATAGAGAGAGAGAGAGAGAGAGAGAGAGAGAGAGAGAGAGAGAGAGAGAGAGAGAGAGAGAGAGAAATGTATGTCATGTATAAATGTATGTAACCGTGTGTGTTTTATTTGTTTAATTTTTGTTGTGGATGTGCTGATCTGTTTGATCTTGTGTCTGCTAAAAATCTCTGCTGAGTCCCCACGTCAATTGTTACTGTATATATCACAGATGCTTGCAAGCCCACTCCCATTCCTTTATTCTTGGCCGGGTTATGTTGCAACTGGTGGCAGTCAGCCATTGTGATTTATCTGAAGCTGATGAGAAATTTTATTGGGTTATTATATGGCGAATTTACATTGTTCATTCTGTTAAAATAAAATCATGAAGGAAGTTAAGGTCAAGATGCGGCTTTCCAGATACAGTATATATTATGTTTATCACTTTATTCATTGTTATATTTGATGCTTAGGTTACTTTCTAAAAAAAAGTAATCTGCAAAAAAAATATATTTTTCAATAATGTCAGTTACAATGCAGTAAATTTCTGCATTCATTATCTTGACCGAATTACGAGGCTTTCATTACGAAACCTAGCTAACATTTTAGGAAATGAAGAAATTCACAGGTGCATTGTGACTATTGCAGTATACTCTATATAAACGTATTTAAAATATATATAAAATTTCGTCCTTTTTCGAGCAAAAATAGATCTTATAGACTAGATACCTTTCAGGAAGTGGAAGGGATTCTCTCTCAGATTCAAGTATATATATATATATATATATATATATATATATATATATATATATATATATATATATATATATATGTGTGTGTGTGTGTGTGTGTGTGTGTGTGTGTGTGTGTGTGTATATACTTTTTATGTAAGTATTTACAGTATATACTGAATCAGAGAGAATCCCTTCCACTCCCAGAAAGGCATCTGGCCCACAAGATCCATTTTAGCTCGAAACGGGGCGAAACTTTTTCCGTTATGAAACGGGCACGAGAAACGAGATAGCGATCATACATTCACGTGAGTCCGTGGCGAAATATCTAATATCTTCCGAGAGCGCAAACTGCCAATTTACTTATTACGAATTCGCCCCGAGTGATTGGTCGAGTGTCGGGAATGAGAGTTGTTTGCAATCATTTCTCCTGACGGTGGTGGTGATTCCGGATCGAGCTTTGGTTGTTTTTGGGATTGATTGGAATACTGTTTCTCTCTCTCTCTCTCTCTCTCTCTCTCTCGTTTTACATATGTATATGTATACACTGTATATAAAAACATATGTATAATATATATATGGAGGCCCTCTTTCTTATAATATTTGTATGCAAAAAAATAAATAAATATATTCCTATCTATCTATCTATCTATCTATCTATCTATCTATCTATCTATCTATCTATCTATCTATATATTGAGTTTTATTATTATCAGTCTACCTCTGTTACGAAGATTTTTTTTTTTTTATTTATTTGGCTGGTAGAGGTGAATTTGGCTTTAAGAATATTAACACGCAACCGGGATTAGGAGTTGCTAGTCTTGCATTGTGCTGAATCGAAGCAGTTTTTCCCCCTACCTTGGTATTTCCCGTGCTAAGCAGGAAATTACAATGTCAAATTCAATTTTCATATTCGTTTCCTCCGAGTTCGTAATTGACGATATTAGTTTTTTTATCCGGTTATCTGATGTACTTTTTGTTTACTTTTTAACTTTCGTAAAGTTAATTTGTTATCTGTTGATGAATTTTTCGTTGTATCTTGACTCGGTTACGAATTCAGCTCAAGAACGTGAAATTCAGTTTTCTCGCCAATTACTCCCAGTACGATTCGTGTTCATTTTCATCTAATTATTTCTCCTCTTATCGATCGTGTTTCAATTCCTTTCCCATTTCGTCACGCATCGTCAGTTCCATCCAGTCACTTTCCCTTTATCATTTTCATTTCCTTTCATTTTCATTTCCTTTCATTTTCATTCCCTATAAAGTGCTCTTACGAAACCTGTTCCGCACTTTGGCGAGTTCGTCCTTCTCTCTCTCTCTCTCTCTCTCTCTCTCTCTCTCTCTCTCTCTCTCTCTCTCTCTCTCTCTCTCGCACAGTGTTGGAGGTAAGGGGGTTGGGGGTGGAGTGCATATGTGTTACCTTGCATCCCGTTGTTTATCCTCTGTGACTATTAATAGATCACTTTGAGTTTTAATTTTAATTGTTTCCTTTTGATTACACAGGGTTATCGGAAGGCTACTTTTATTTAAGCGTTCAGGGCAGTTGAGAGAAATGGAAATTTTTATTAAGCTTTTATCATCGTGAATTTTTATTTATTGGTCAACGACAAAGCGAGGGATTCTGCACAGCAGCTTCCGGGATTTTGATAATGGAGTCGTTTACCAGATTGACTAGACTTATAGGTTGAGATATTTATTTGAGGTTTATTGATGTGTATTGATAAACGAGAGAGAGAGAGAGAGAGAGAGAGAGAGAGAGAGAGAGAGAGAGAGAGAGAGAGATTTCGGAAGCGAACCATGTTGTGAGCAAAAGATAATTTTGTTTGTGACAGTTTTCGAAGCTCTAATGGTTGTAAAATAAGCTTTCGTTTGTGCTTGTTTGTATGTTTTATGAGAGAGAGAGAGAGAGAGAGAGAGAGAGAGAGAGAGAGAGAGAGAGAGAGAGAGAGAGAGAGTTCGCACTGAAACATATTGTTAACATGAAACGACTCTATTTGTGACAAAGTTGTTTAAGTTATAAATATTGTTAAAGAAGTTATCGTGTATGTTTGTACGAGAGAGAGAGAGAGAGAGAGAGAGAGAGAGAGAGAGAGAGAGAGAGAGAGAGATTTGGTCTCGGTCTCAGTCATTCATTGAAACCTTATACTTAATGCAAATGAAGCAAGTGTATGTATGTATGTTTGTGCCCCCATAAAAGAAACAAACATGCCAGCGTTAGCTAAGGCTTTCCCCCATAAAAATGGACGCTCTCCCTGATGCATGCATAAACTGACGAAAATAAGGGGGGCCGTAATCTCTTTGCACATGCGCACTGAGGCTGTAATCTCCTTGCACATGCACATAAGGCTGTAATCTCTTTGCATATGTGCTCTGAGGCTGTAATCTCTTTGCATATGTGCTCTGAGGCTGTAATCTCTTTGCACATGCGCTCTGAGGTTGTAATCTCTTTGCACATGCCACTGAGGCTGTAATCTCTTTGCACATGCGCTCTGAGGTTGTAATCTCTTTGCACATGCCACTGAGGCTGTAATCTCTTTGCACATGCGCTCTGAGGTTGTAATCTCTTTGCACATGCCACTGAGGCTGTAATCTCTTTGCACATGCGCAATGAGGCTGTAATCTCTTTGCACATGCGTAAGGAGGCTGTAATCTCCTTGCACATGCGCAATGAGGCTGCAATCTCCTTGCACATGCACATGAGGCTGTAATCTCTGCATATGCGCTCTGAGGTTGTAATCTCTTTGCATATGCGCTCTGAGGCTGTAATCTCTTTGCACATGCGCACTGAGGCTGTGATCTCCTTGCGCATGCGTATACATATATTATCGCCGTCTTCGTGAGCCATGGGTTGTTGCCTAAGTGGAGTCATGTAAGATTTTATTTATTTTATATTCTTTTTTATTTTTGTATAATTTACTTGAATTTATAATTTTTTTTACATTATTCAGTGGACTCATCAGAGTATTTTTGCTTTCATAAATTTTTTTTCTTAGTAAATTTTTTATGCACACTAAAGTGATGAATGAGGGAATATTTGTCCCATTCTGTGTGTAAATTGTAGAGAAAGAGTTTTGTTTGAACTCTTACGTCACGGACCGAAAGGTTTTGGGCGGATTTTGTTTACACATTTGATTTACGGATGAACAAATACTTGAATTACATATGAACAACGTCTCAAACCTCTTTGGCCATCTTTTGGCAAAATTACTTTTTTAAAGCTGTTATTTTTTTGGAAATTTTAATAGCTAACATTTGTATACTGTCATCTGGAAGTGTGTTGTTATTAATAAAGAGTGACATTCAGTGACTAATGCGCTACATGGCATCATCATTTTAGAAATGTCTTCATCTGTGTGAAGGATGACAGTACTACACGTTGACAATACTCATGACAGTACGCATGACAGTAGTCATGACAGTAGGGTGTCAATTGAGGGATGACAGGTATAGTGATGAATACATTTAAAAAAAAATTTTTTTTAGGAACCTGATGTGTAATTTTGATGTGAATACTGAAATCCACAATTACTGTGGAGCTGAAGGCATCTGTGACAAAAGGGAAATTACAGTGATGAACATAAATAGATAACCTTTCCTCCGGTAATGTGTCTGTGAGAAGAGTTGTTAATGAGGAATGACAGTTATAATGGAACTTGCCTTAGCCGGCATTCTTTTAACAATGGCAGTATTACAATGCATAATTTAGACGTGCATAGACAACAATAACCAGTAGGGGATGTCTTTTTATGCTTCCCCAGAAATCCTGACAATGCCAATGCATATACACGTTAGTTATCAATAGGCAAATGCAGTTGACAATAATAAGTACACGGGATAACGAGTCTGTTCTTTTATTATAGATGTCAATAGTAATATCTGTACGCTGTTAATAATCTGAAGGCTTTGATATTTAATAGATTTACTTCTTGTGTACTGCTGATGATGGCTTCGGTTATAATGCTCTGTTGTGGTTGGAGGCAATACATCTTAATGTAGGGGGTGACTTTATGACTACAGAGACAGATGGGAGGGAGAGAGAGAGAGAGAGAGTTCTATATATTGAGAGAAAGAGATTTATGACATTCAAAGTGAAAGACACGAGAGAGAGAGAGAGAGAGAGAGAGAGAGTTCTGAATATTGAGAGAAAGATTTATGACATTCAAAGTGAAAGACACGAGAGAGAGAGAGAGAGAGAGAGAGAGAGAGAGAGAGCTAAATATGAAGAGAGCTTTATGACATTGAAAGTGAAAGACACGAGAGAGAGAGAGAGTCTAAATATTGAGAGAAAGAGATTTATGACATTCAAAGTGAAAGACGAGGGAGAGAGAGAGAGAGAGAGAGAGAGAGAGAGAGAGAGAGAGAGAGAGAGAGAGAGACTTCTAAATATGGAGAAGAAGAGATTTACGACATTCAAAGTGAAAGACACGAGAGAGAGAGAGAGAGAGAGAGAGAGAGAGAGAGAGAGAGAGAGAGAAAAGTATTCGAGATTACCTGGTATGTGAAGATGTTGATGATGATGATGATGATGACTCACGTAGCAAGGACCTCCCAATTTTTTTTTTTTTTTTTTTATTTATTATCTTTTTTTTTTTTAATTTCTTAGGGCGTTCGCTCCGCTCTGCCATTATATGATAAAGGAAATCTTGTAAGGAATGAGAGGAATAGGATAGGTGTAGATAACCGAGGTGTAGACAGCTAAGGAAGAGAAGAGACGACCAGAGTGGCAGAGACAGTGTATAGTGTGAGTGTATATATATATATTTGTGTGTGTTTGTGTGTATGTGTGTGTGTGTGTGTGTGTGTGTGTGCTGTCGGGTGTGGCAGACGGTGTGGCTGCCAGCCAAGTTAAGTTGGGTTTTTTTTATTTCTTTCTGCTGTTGGAGATCTTTCATAGGTGCGTATATGTGTTTGTGTATGTATATACACATACAGTGTACATACATGTAAATGCATATGTATGTATGTATGTATGTATGTAATATGCAGTATATATATATATATATATATATATATATATATATATATTAAGAAGATATTTACAAATGAATATACATGGTCCTTCACAGATTAAGTAGATATTTACAAATGAATATCCATGGTCCTTCACAGAAAGGAAACACCAGTTATTTTTATTATTATTATTATTATTATTATTATTATTATTACTGTACACTTTGCAACATCCTACCATGTCTTGGTTTTAGTTTTGAATTGTATGAGTATGATGAGTGTTTAGATAGTGTTGATGATGCAGTACCGATGTGGATGGTGACAGTCGCTTTAGATATCACCTTCATATACGATGCCGTTACAAAAGTTTATTTATCGGTAACAGTTCTTTTTTATATATTATGTGCTCGGGGTTACAAGAATATCTTTACGCCTTGCGATACTTTTTGTTTGATTTGTTTTTATGCAAAAACTTATCTGTTTTGCTTTTTGAATAATGTACGTAAAATATGGCTGTTACGTGGTCTGTGATTCATTTTTATTATATTCTTGTAAATTGGTTTTGAGTTAAAACTGGTTTTAAGAAAAAAAAATCTTGCGAAATCTTCTTACGTGAATTGTAGATTTATCTTTGCTTTTATGCAAAACGATTGTGAACGCACCCCTCGTCTGCAACTCTCTGT
>NC_089787.1:27808123-27863123 GCF_040412425.1 Macrobrachium rosenbergii | reverse complement strand
AGAGAGTGTGTGTGTGTGTGTGTGTGTGTGTTTGCGCGCGTGCACCAATTCTTCAGGAAGCCGCAGTAAGACCCTTAAATGTAGAAATAGTCTGTGAAATCTGGTCTATTGATGAGCCTGAAAGACTGGGCCAATAAAGCGTCTGGGGTGCATGTGGACACACTTGTGGGCGTCCTGTCTAATGAGGAACTCTTGCCTGTGTCTGCAGACACACTCGTTCTCCATTCATTTCTTTGTTCTGTTGAACATTGTTTTCCTTTTTCCCCTTTTTATTCTTTTTATTCTTTTTCCTCTAGGATTTGGCTGGATAAGAACTTCTAGGTTGGTCTTTATGTCGTCCTGTATCAATCGTTCCTTTGTTCTTTGTTGTGTTTAATGCCATTTTCGTTTTTCCCCTTTTCCCTTATTTGATCTTTTGTTTTTCCTTGAGGATCTGGGAAGATAAATTCTATGTTGGTCTTTCTGTTGTCCTGAATATAAGAATTTGGGTTTCTAATGAGGAACTCTCGCTGTGTGTAGCAGACACACGCGTTCTCCATTCATTCCTCTGTTTCTCTGTTCTGTTTAATGCAATTTTTCCCTTTTCCCTATTTCCCTCTTTAATCTTTTGTTTTTCCTTTAGGATTTGGGTAGGTAGGAACTTGTACGTTGGTCTTTCTGTTGTCCTGATGATAAAAATTTAAGTTTTAAATGGTACTTTTGAATTTCAGTCACGTGATTATTCTCCAAATTGGGAAAAACTTGAATAGTTAATTTTTTGCTGGATATCTTATGCCTTGTTTGATTAGTTGTGAGGTCGATAATCAGCGTTACTGTATTTCAAACATTATTTTGTTGAATCGAGTCTTTGAATTTTATTTATTTATTTTTTTTTTTTTTTTTTTATTCAACCTATTTGGCTTCTGGATAATTTTTTGAGCAACGTCTAGACAGAAAGACTTGATTTTTGCCCTATTGTTACTGACATCTTTACGATTCGAGCGACGCCATTATATTAACGCAACTCAACTGTGTTTCTTAAACATTTCTATTTGGCCTGAAAAGATAGATGTGACCAACAGTGGCTTATTTTCCCCGCCTGTTTTTTTTTTTTTTTCTCATCACTGTTTTTAATCTTCCCTGGCGAGTTTTTGTTCCCGTGGACATCGAGACTTTTAAAATAAGATCAGATACATGATGATGACTTCTTCCCAAAGATCTCTCTGACTGGAGGAAGATCTCTTTTTTTTTTTTTTTTTAGCTTCCTGGCCACCGTCCAGAGGTTGGGTCTTCTACTTTGGATAGGGAGAGAGAGAGAGAGAGAGAGAGAGAGAGAGAGAGAGAGAGAGAGAACCTAAAGGCCTGTAGCAAGAGTAAACGGAAACGTAAACTCTGAGAGAGAGAGAGAGAGAGAGAGAGAGAGAGAGAGAGAGAGACCAAAGGTCTGTAACAAGAGTAAACGGAAACATGTAAACGCTGGGAGAGAGAGAGAGAGAGAGAGAGAGAGAGAGAGAGAGAGAGAGAGAGAGAGAGAGAGAGAGAGAGAGAGAGAGATTTATATCTGCTGTATCGGTCGAAAAAATAAATCACGTAGCGAAAGAATGATGAAAGAAGCCGTAGAAGAAGGGATTTTTTTTCCGAGGCGGGAAAAAAAACTAAAAGGATTTTATTTCTCTGTGATTTAGTTGTTGTTTTAACTTTTCGTAGATTGAACACGCAACCAAAATTCTTGGTATTTATTTATTTTTTTTTATTATAGCAGATATATTTTATATGAATCTTAGTAACACTTTGCTATTGATGAAATTGTGATGACAATTACACTAATAAAGCAATTACAGGTGCTACTGTACATTAAATAATAATAATGACATTGATAAAAATGTTAGAGTTTTATTATTCTAAGTGACATGACCTACCACCACCATCTACACTATGCTGATATTACCCCATCATCTGAGACTTCCAGATTGTTTTGAAGGCACGATAACGCCTCCAAGATCCTATCAAAACATCACCGTGACCAGCTTTATCCAGTGGAGAGTTTTTTCCCGAGGTGGTGGGCGTGGTTTGACTGTGGGAGGATCATCCTTCAAGACAGGAGGAGTTTTTTTCTCTTTTTTAATAAAAACTGTGTGCGTGTGCGTGGACTTCAATCAAGTCTTTGGGAAACTGACGTCGGTTTATGCCTGTGATTTATTGTTGTCTCTCATCTTCCACGTCATCTGAATAAGAGAGAGAGAGAGAGAGAGAGAGAGAGAGAGAGAGAGAGAGAGAGAGAGAGAGAGAGCGAGCCAGTGCTTTGTTTATATTCTTTTAGAATCTGACGCTGACTTCTTTGTCTGATTTATTGTTTCGTCTTCTGTTCCCCGTCTGCTGACGAGAAAGGCGAGATAAACAGAGAGAGAGAGAGAGAGAGAGAGAGGGGGGGGGAATCACTATCTCGTTTACTGTTTGTTTGGGATAGTGACGTTGGCTTCTGTGCCTGATTTATTTTTTCTAGCTATCATCTTGGTCTCGTGAATCGGGAAGAGAGATTCAGTGCTTTCCATATTGCTTGTGTTAGGAAGCTGACTCTGGCAGCTGCGTATGATTTATTGTTTTGCCTTACCATCACGGTCTTCGAAATTGAGAGAGAGAGAGAGAGAGAGAGGACCGAGTTTGGTGTTTATTCATTCATGTTTATTTTTTTTATATTGATCCTGTCCATAAGCCTTTATATATTTATTCTTTTTGCACAGTCTTCGTGTGATAGCTCTGCTCTAAGGTGAATTGTGTCATTATTATTATTATTATTATTATTATTATTATTTATTATTAGTTAAAGTTAAAGTCCTCTTGGGACTCTGTAGGCTCATAGGGCAGGCGCTGATCTCCTGTGTCTATTATTATTATTATTATTATTATTATATTATTGTATCCTACTATTGCCTTTTATGATTCTTATTTATTTACTTCTGTACTATCCCTTAGTTTTTTGGGGGGCGTTCTTACTTTTCATTAGCTTATATTTTTTTCTCTGTTTCTCTCGTCAGCTGAAGGACTTCTGTTTTATGAATAATTTTTTTTTATATTTATTTTATATCTATGTCTAGGAATTAATGACACCATATATACAGTATTTATATACACGTGTGTATGTATGTATGTAGACACAGACACACATGTACTACATAAGCTCAACAGACGTAATCCAAGTCTTTAGAGTGCCCCCACAGACTTAACCAGCCTTAAGACAGAACTTTTTAAGTCTGGCCCTGGGCCTAACTACCAAACTCCGCCGAATCCCTTTCTAATCTGGATGTAAACTGACCTTGGCTTCAGTAGCCAGACGGGGAGATATGGGGTCAAATTTATCGGATCTGTGGCTGCCTTATCGGGTGTGTGAAACGATCCGTCGTGTGACCTCCCATGACACCTTACGTGCCTTTGGTTGTAAGCCATGAATCTTTTAAGTGGTCATTCTCGTTCGGGATTGAGAAGTGGGGTAATCCTTAATAGGGTTCCGACAGTTCTGTTAATGGGGGTTGTAAGTTACTTAGATAAGTGAATTCATGTAGTTACTTAGATAAGTGAATGTATGTAGTGTTTTCCATTATTACGAGAGGCAGAAGTGAAACTTGAAGGGATTACTTTAGGCATCACGTAATATTATTTTCTAGTTAATTGAGGGGTCTTGGTATTGGTACGGTGCAATTAAGTTTTTATAAAGACCAGTCTACAGTAAATTAAGCGATTTATTTAGGGGTTTCTTTCCGAAAGCGTAGCACAGGCGGAATTACATCCTAAGTGACTTCTTAAAGGTGATCCCCTTTAAAAATTTGGCGCACTCTCTCTCTCTCTCTCTCTCTCTCTCTCTCTCTCTCTCTCTCTCTCTCTCGTCGTTTGAGAGAATAAGTTTCTCTCCCCATGTTTGAGATTAGGGTTGCGTACAAGAGTTAAGTGTTAAGATGCTCTCTCTCTCTCTCATCGATTTTGATAATAGGGTTCCTGTCCTCTCTGAGATTAGTGCTCTGTACATAACGAGATGATGTTGAAGGTAGACTCTCTCTCTCTCTCTCTCTCTCTCTCTCTCTCTCTCTCTCTCTCTCTTAAGGTTTTCTCTCTCTCTCTCTCTCATTGGTGAGGTTTTGCACTTCTCTCTCTCTCTGCTCTTGCTTATGAGATTAGTGTTCAGTACATAGAAGGTGATGATGTTAAATCCAGACTCTCTCTCTCTCTCTCTCTCTCTCTCTCTCTCTCTCTCTCTCTCTCTCTCTCTCTCTCTCTCAAATTAGTCTTCAGTACACAGCGAGATGATGTTGAGGCTACACTCTGTGTGTGTGTGTTTGTGTGCTCCGAGCAACTGCCCTGTGATATTACCCAGGTTTCCTTTCATGTTTCCCTAAGTGGGTAATTATGTGATGAAGAGAGAGAGAGAGAGAGAGAGAGAGAGAGAGAGAGAGAGAGAGAGAGGGGGGAAGGTTGTTCGTGCGGTGAGAGTGGAGTGTTTTTGAAGAGAGGCCGCAGAACTGAAGGCATTTTGGGGAGAATACCTCGGGTTGATTAAGGTCATCGATTCTCAAATCCCGGAGTTGAGTGCTTGTGTTAGGATCAGGGAAGAAGCGGGGAGAGAGAGAGAGAGAGAGAGAGAGAGAGAGAGAGAGAGGCCCGTAAAACCTTAACTTGAAATTGAGAGAGAGAGAGAGAGGCGTAAAACCTTAACTTGAAATTGAGAGAGAGAGATAGAGGCGTAAAACCTCCACTTGAGATTGAGAGAGAGAGAGAGAGAGAGAAAGAGAGGTGTAACACCTTAACTTGAGATTGATAGAGAGAGGGAGAGAAAGAGAGAGAGGTGTAAAACCTTAACTTGAAATTGAGAGAGAGGGAGAGAATGAACCTGGCTTCAACAACATCTTTTGTACTGAGCGAGAGAGAGAGAGGGTAGGTGTCTGAACTGTCCCTTATGCCTGCTATTTATCTTGATTTAATTTAGTGAGTTATTGATTTTTTTTTTTAGGGGCACTAATTCTGTTACTATTAAACGTCTACTTTATTTTTACTCTAATATTGCGCAGGTCACATTTTCTGTTTTTGATTCGTTTGACATTTATTAGTTTTTTTCCTAAATTTTATTTCCTATCAATACCCCAAAAACATTCTTTTCTTTACCTATTTATTTTTTCTTTTAACTTTTGAGTTAAATGTAAACTTAAAAAACTAATTAGAGTTTTTTTTATACTCTTTCAATTACCATCCCGCTTGCAGCAAAATCAGGGAGAGTATAGACGATACACATATTTTTGCTGGTATCTAATTACGGAATGGAAAATACGCAGTGAAGAAAAACGGGAATTCTTTACGGCGTCTCTCATTTGCATACAATACACATGACGCATGCGCAGGGGAGAGTTCTTCCTCTTGGTGCCACGTCTGGTTATCTTCCAAGGCCTTGTCGTATAGTACTCCTCGAAATAAATAGATAAATAGATAAATAAATAAATATATAAATAGATAGAAAAGGTTTTTGGGCTGGTCTTTTATCCCTTCAGTATGTTTTTCTTAAGATGTTCTCAGTAAATTCGTTTTCATAATAGACATATTCCTCAAAGGAGAAATGATTCCCCGTATGTCCCCCAAAGTATAAGAATGGATCCTGGTCGTTTTTATTAGCAGCTATTTATCTAAATAAATGTCGCCCTGCGCCATTCTGTGGGCAGACGAGGCGTCACGCAGACATCCTGATTATTTATATTCTCCCTTAGAAGATGTTGCGTTCAGTCGCTTCTTCTTTGGCGTAACTTTTTTCCGTCATTTTGATGGTGTCTTTACTTTGTCTTTCGAGGGAAGTGTTAAAGTTGTGATATATTCCTTCTGATGGCGAAGTTGAGGGGTTCGAATTATATATTTTCTTTTCGACAAATATATCCGGGGAGGTGCGCCCCATTATTAACTTTAACGACGTTGGGTCTGTGATTTGTGATACTCGATATTGAAGTCAGATCATTTGCCTCGCAGTCATGAAGGTAACACGCGGATTAATTCTTGATATAAGGTCCGTTTGTTATTCAACCCACGTTCATATAGAGACGCCAAGAAGGTCATTAATTTCACAAGAAAGCTTTCACAGAATAAAATAGATAGGTTACAAATACGGTTAAAGGCACACTTGTTATAACCACCAGAAGTGTTACAAATGTAAGATGGGTTAAAGCTGTAAGTATTTGTTATAACAACTGGAAAAATTACAAATGTTAAACAGGTTAAAGCTGCTCGTTGTTTTAAAGCTGTAAGTATTCATTATAACAACTGGAAAAGTTACAAAATTAGAGATAGGCTAAAGCTGTAAGTAGTTGTTATAACCACAAAAAAGATTAAAATGTAAGATTAAGTTGAAGCTGTAAGTAGTTGTTACAACAACTAGGAAAATTACAAATGTGAAAATGTGAGATAGGTTAAAGCTACAAGTAGTTGTTATAACCACAAGAAAGATTACAAATGTAATATTAGGTTAAAGCTGTAAGTAGCTGTTATAACAACTGGAAAAGGTTCAAAATGTAAGATAGATTAAAGCTATAAGCATTAGTTATAACCACAAGAAAAATTACAAATGTAAGAAAGGTTAAAGCTATTAATTATTGTACTTACGGACACGCAAAGGCCCAACGAAGAGCTCATGAAATGAAACATCCTTCACAGTCGAGGGGAAACTTATATACAGTTATCTTGGACGTGAGATATTGTCACAGGCGCTGCTGTCCTGCTCTCAAGAATAATAATAATAACCATTGTCCGAGGAAGGGAGGAAGGGAGAGACAATAAAGCAGCTGTGTGGAGCAAAATACAATGATAACAGTGGACAGGGGACGCTGTGGCTTGATAGATGATGGGTTCGATTAGAGAATTCTCTCTCTCTTTCTCTCTCTCTCGTTTGTCATCGTTGGGATAATATCCTCGGGACATTTTCATCTTTTGATATCAGATGCATATACAGTAAAATCTTCATGTCCTTTATATTGAATGATATTTTTTATGTGAAACTGTATATTAAGAATATTAATTGTTATAGAACTCCTGAGAGATCTTCACGTCTCAATCACTTGAGAAGAGACATATTGAGGATTTTGTCTTTTGTAGGAAAATAATTTTGGAGAACCGAGTATTTCAATACTTGCATTTAGAAAAAGATACATTCTAAAAGGGAGTAAGCAATTAGCGAACCTGTGTTGCAATTTTTAATAAAAAGTAATAATTTGTACTAGTGATGAAGTGGAGAGTTAAAAATCAATTTATACAATTACCTCTTGATAAGCAAATGCGTCATAAAGTTTTTAGTCAGCGAAACTAAATTATGAAAGCACTAAGAATTACTTTGTTGTTTATTATTTTGTTTATTTTCGCTATCTGGGAATCCGACAAAAGCAAACGAAATTCCGGGCTCTCCTCTGTTTGTTAGTTACGATGAGAAATGGATTTTGGATTTTGTGTTTAGAAAATTTATTTTTATGTTTGGCAATACCGTTATCTCCAGGTAAAGACTGTGGCATTTGCGTTTGCAATAACCGATAGCTATTGTTCTTCCATTTGGTGCAGTTTTGCTTTATTGCTTATCCGGGGATTAGGAAAACACCATTGCTGTGTATCTTTTCTTTTTGTATATTTTGTTTGCGTGTGGGACGATACAGAGAAATGCTTATTTAGGTGAGTAAACTTGAGAGAGAGAGAGAGAGAGAGAGAGAGAGAGAGAGAGAGAGAGAGAGAGAGAGAGAGATTCACGGCTGAATATATATAATAGAAGTTTTCATAGGGGAAAATGATAGATTAATTATTAAGGGTTTAAAGTTTGGATGCTAAATTCTCTCTCTGTGTGTGTGTGTGTGTGTGTGTGGCACTCACAACCACACACGAACAAGTCGTGTAAGCGTCCTTTTACTGGCCACTACGTTCTGTTATTTTTGTTCTTTTATTGCGAACTTCGAAGAGGGCATTAAACAGACCTCATGGGAAATCATGTGCAGCCTTTGAAGACCGTCCTAGAAGAGAGCAAGACGGTGAAATAGCCCCTTCCCCCCACCCTCTCTCTCTCTTTCCCTCCCCCATCTCCACCCCCCCAACCCCCCTTGTTTGTCTGTCCTAGGATGGTCCCCTCCATGTTTGTTCTTCGCAAGGTGCCCCGAGCCAAAGTAGGAAGTGACCTAGTTAAGATGTTGTGGAAGAAATTTCTGTCCTCTCTCTCTCTCTCTCTCTCTCTCTCTCTCTCTCTCTCTCTCTCTCTCTCTCTCTCTTGTTGCGATGGAAACAGCGGTCGATGCATGTGCTACCTGTGTAATACATTTTTTTTGAAGTTAACATTAGTGCGTTGGTTTTTATGTATACTGCGGGTTAAAAATTGAAAAGCGAAAACGTATTTTCATTTTGAAAAGCCAAAGACTCTTGAATTTAATTTTGGATAAGCTAATATATATTCGTTGAAAGCCGAGCTCGTTACATCTTGGAAAGGTGTACAACTACCTGTAAATGCGCAAATATTTAAATCAATATTTGCATGAAATTAATTTTAGAATTGATTAGGATTCCCGCAGTTCAGCTTGGGTGTGAAAATACCCCGTTTTACAGCCGAGTTTTTTTTTATTTTATAATTTTTTTTTAATCCAGAGGTTTCTGAACCTCTATGATATGAAATCCAGATTCATAAGCGAGGATGTATTTTTGTAACCATTCACGATATACTTTTTTCTTTTTACAATCAACTGAGAAGAAAACAATACTGTATAACTATCTCTCTCTCTCTTTCTCCATTTTTTAGTAGTGTCTTTATATATACTTTTTAAATTTGTTCCAAAACGAATGAAACTCTTTAGTGCGCAGAAACATTTGTCCTCATCCACATTGCATGAATCATAACTGAGGTTCGTTTTACGACGCAAAAGCTGTCTATTTCCATTTTCTATTTTTTTTTTTTTTTTACATCGTTACCTGGACACTTAATTAAACCCAGCGAATTTACCAATTTCTGTCGCCCCATGTGACCAAAGCCCGTTGCCCTTGCAATCTCTCGACCAGTTTATTTTCACGGAAATACGATGTAACGCGGTTAAATTGTTTGATCGACAAGTGTTTGTCGCGTCCTATCATTCGTAATACGCAGTTGTTTTTCGATCATGTGTTACACGTGTGCCACCGTGTCTATTTTGGGCTTACAGGTGCGCCGGTTGTACATCTGTTATTAAATGTCCCGCGGAAACAAAGATATATCTAGCCGGTGCATATAGTTATATGTGAATTACGTGGTCGCTTTATGTTATTATAGTTAATGCGACCTGTTAAATAATAGCGATTTTGATTATGTGATGGACGAATGATTTCTTTTACAAATTAATAAGAAAAATTCTTGAATGATATCCTTGTTCAAATGCAGCATGGTCATTACACTTTAGTTTTGTGTTTATCCTGATGTAGCATCCTACAGTGCATATATAGGTCATGTACAGTATACGTACAGATTATTATGTTTTTATGCAATTACATGCTTGTGAGGAGCATACAGTTGCATATATTCACGCAAACGCTATGTATGTTTGTATTATGCTACTTAGATTTAGCCAACCTTGTGCTGGCACGGGCTCTTGCTCTACAGCAGGCTGTAAATAGTAGTATGCGTTGTATTTTTGGTTTAATTACGTTAAGGCTGAGCCCACTGGGTCGGCAAAAAAAAAAATGTGTAGGAAAGGAAAAAATATAGGAAGGTATACCCGAATGAAACTTCCCGAAGGGTCGAAGTTCGTTCCAATTAGCGGAGTATGGAGATTTGATACACATTTTTACATAGGTCAGGTGTTCCTAACTTATGATTAATTACAAGATTTATATAAAGTAAGGAAAGTGTGGGGTAATCGATGAATTGTCGACCAAAACCTCATTTCTCCTCTTGAGCGAGTCAGAAATTTACACTCGTGTAGGTGTACACCTGTAATCGAAGTATGTAATTTCTTTTTTCATTACTGAACTGGCTCCAAAAACTGAAAACGTCTTTAGCCTTTGCATTTACTGCAACTGTATGTTTTTGTTTCGGAACTTGACTATCAGTTGTAAATATCTGGACCTTTATTGTTTTTTTGTGGTGAAAGTCTCAAAATAAATGAACTTTGACCGTGGTTTCGGCGCCATGAAGAGTTCAACGAAGATAGTGAAAAGGTACGAAATTTTGATAAACATTTCCAGTATGATAAAAACGGTAATTTTCGATGAAATCAGTGTATCTTTCATCTTGAAAATTTGGGTATTATTACTAGTTATTTCCTCGATCAGTTGATGTTTTTACTTGTGCGAGGACCATCTAGACGGGCAATTTGACACAACCTGAAGACGACGAGTGGGAAGGAAAGATGAGAGAAAGTAAAATAGTGGGGACTGGAATTTTGATCTAGCTGATCTGTCAAATTGTAGTTGCCAACTGGTGCGATTACAGCTTCTGTGTCTTGAAATGGTAGTACACTTCCGTCAATGTAGGGAAAATTAGTATATGTCCTTACGCGTGAGTAAATAACTTTCATGTGTGTAAATAACTTTCGAGTGACTGTGGATTAGACTTCTAGGGCTCTGTGAAAGTTCCCTGTTTCAGACTGAGACATGACTACGGCCTTACCTATGTTCATTTCTTAAATGTCTTTTATGTTTTCATTTAGCTATGTACAGTAATCATTCCTTGTGTTGCTTTTGGGGATGCCATTTGTATTGTTTTGAATTTTGAATTTAGTTAGATCTTTTACAGCACATAAGTTCTTACTGTAAGTTTCAATTTTTAAATGTGTTATGAAGATGGGCCTAGGAGAAATCTCTCTTAGGACGGAATTCGTTTGTTCTGTCCAACTGAATAAAATGATGAGAGCTTATAAAAGGTCAGTTTCTCTTATAATTTTATTTATTGAGCTTACAAAAGATAATTTTTTTATAATTGTTTTTTTCTTTTTATTCATTTATTTATTTAGTTTTGCCTATTTAGCACTTGCAAGAGTAAATATTCATTTATTTATTTATTTAATGAAATTACAATTGCTTTCTCCAGCTGTTGGAGGTCTATTTCTGACTCTCTTTCGTTCACTTTAGATTTATTTCTCGACGAACAAATTTTATCTATTTGAGATTTATTTTTATTTTCAGATGCACATTTTATTTCATGTCCCTGACGAGTCTGTTAGTTGCACCTTCTGTCGATAACACGTGGCCACCCCTTATTACAGGTTGCTGGAAGTGCTGTAAGCGGCAGTCCTCTGCCACGGATGCCAATAAGGCTCCTGCCGGCGGTGGTGCCGCCGCCTCGCCCTCTTCGTCTGTAGCCTCCCCCGCTTCCGGAAAGCCCTCCGGAAAGCCCCACCCTCCTTCTGTAGCCGCTTCCGCTACTGCTGCTGGCTCTTCTTATCCTCCCTCTGCTTCTGCTCTTCGCCCTGCCGGCGCCCCTACTTCTACTGTCTCTGCCACTGCTCTGCGGTCCTCCGTGGGCACTTCTTACTCTCCCGCTTATCCTCCTGCTGTTGGTGCCTTTAGTGCCAGCGGTCGCCCTCCCTCCTCTACTTCCGCCTCTGCTACTCGGCCTAGTTCCGCCCTTGCCGCCTCGAGGGCGTCTCCGCCTTCCGTGGGCGTCGGTGTTGGTGGTGTCCGCCCTCCGAGTCGCCAGAGCGAACTTAGCGTTCCTCACGTGGCGACACTGAGCGTCTCACACCACACGATCACCACCACTACCACAGCCGTGCCCACCACACCCATCCGGTTACGTACGTACTGTCGTGTGTGTGTGTGCGGTTGAAGAGTGTGGCATTCATACCCAGACGTGTGGCACCCATCCCTATATATATATGTTTGTGTATATATATATACTGTATATATATATATATATATATATATATATATATATATATATATATATATATATATATGTATGTATATATGTATATCCATATATATATATATATATATATATATATATATATATATATATATAACTACAAATCATTATCTGTGTGTATATACACTTGCTTGTATTCCTCTCCCGAGTGGGTTTGCTTTTGCATATATACACATGTATGCGACCTCATACACATTACCAAAACACTGGTATGCACGTATGTAATCAAGGCATCCCTCTCCTGAGTGTGTTTATTTTAACGTGTATATACACACACAGACATACACCTCCCCTTTGCTGTACATAAATAGCTTCGTTTTGCCGTGTTCTCTTATAGTCCGTGTGTGTGTGTTTTTCGGCTTCCCCGTTTGACTGAGAAACACTACTAATCGAGAAATGATTCCATCCGCGCTGAGAAACATCACTAAAAGGGAGACTCTGCGTTAAAGCCATAAACGCTTTTAATGGGGAGGTTCATTAATTTGTCCAGCTGGAATTACACCGAACAAACATTTGTTTTAGAATTACATCTAGCCGGTGCATAAACACGTGTCTTTGCTCGGGTGAATGTAAAAAAAACGAAACACTAGTTTAATTAATTTTAGATTGAAGTTGAGTCAGAGTTGCTTTCGTAGTTTAGTTCGTGTGGTTTTTATCTAGAAATGAGTTTTTTTTTTTTTTTCATAAGTCGACGGACGGTTTAAGTAAGTATATTACAACGTGTGATTACAATATGTGATTAAAATTTGATGTTTGAATTGAGTATGTAAGTATGTATATTTATATTATATATATATATATATATATATATATATATATATATATATATATATATATATATATATATATATATATATATATATTAGTTTTCATAGTGGACTCTTAACTTCTGCAACGCCTCGTCCTTTTTTTTTTTTTTTTTTTTTTTTGATACGCTTATCAGTACAAACCTATTTCCTAGCTGGAAATTAACGAAGAAGCTTTCACCTTCGTTTATAACTGGTGGGAGTTTCTAGGGAATTATATTTAAGTTATATTATATTACACGTTTAAATATGTTGATAAAACTTTTCAGATATATTTTTTCTCTGCTGAATGTCACATCTCCATACGTCAGACTTAGTAAGTATCGATAACAAATGTCATTTGTTATGTACTTTCTTTAGAAATTCGATATTAAATATTGATTTTATTTATGCTTCTTGCACCCACCGGATTTCAAGTCTACAAAGTCTTTTTCGTGAGGTGGTGTGAAATACGTCGTGAATTGAAAGGACCAGCTGGAACTGAATTGGAATTTTGTCGTGAGAAATATTACGTTTGAATGTAAAAGCTGTCGTGACTTTGGGTAAAATTTTTTATCGAAAAGCTTTTTCTTATATTATTTTGGAGTTGGGTTGAAGTATTCATACCTGGTTTTAAACCTGTCGAATCCTTCAGCTACTTTTTAGTTTTCTGTAAAAGAAAACTTTTGTGCCGGCTTTGTCTGTCCGTCCGCACTTTATTCTGTCCGTACTTTTTCTGTCCGCCCTCATCTTAAAAACTACTGAGGCTAGAGGGCTGCAACTTGGTATGTTGATCATCCACCCTCCAATCATCAAACATATCAAATTGTGGCCCCCTTGTATCAGTAGTTTTTTATTTTATTTAAGGTTAAAGTAAGCATAATCATGCATCTGGCAACGATACAGGACAGGCCACCACCAGCCCGTGGTTAAAGTTTCATGAGCCTCGGCTCATACAGCATTATACCGAGACCACCGAAAGATAGATCTATTTTCGGTGGCCTTGATTATTGCGAAGTCGGGTTGAAGTATTTAAACCTGTTGAAACCTTCAGCTAATTTTTTTGGGGGACAGAAATTCACCACTGTTATTTCCAGCACGTTCTGCTGCAACTGTGGTGAAATGAAGGTAACACTGAGGCTGAGGAAACCGAGACAGGCAGCTTTTCCTAAATCAGGAGCTTTCGTAATTAAGTCTTAGGAGTTTTGCTCAAACTGGCACCGTAAGCTACATGTGAAGAATGTTTTTCAGAAGGCAGTCTCTTGAAGTCGGCACAGTGTTCTCAAATTGTTGTTTTAACTGTTCAGTAGTATAATTATTTTTATTATTATTATTATTATTATTATTATTATTATTATTATTATTATTATTATTATTATTATTGGTAGTAGTAGTAGTAGTAGTAGTAGTAGTAGTAGTAGTAGATGATACGGATGAAATACCTTTATTTACTTTCACTTTATATTTATTCTGTTATCAGTTTTCATCCCCCTGAAAGAAACTATGATAAACATTCAGAGATAACTGAATATTTACCTGTGATAATAAATTAGCATCCTTTTTGCTTAGGATGTTAGAAATTAAAGAAATGAGCTTTTCAGCTTTGTAATTACTTTATAAATAATTAGTCACAGAAAAAATAGAATCTTCTCTTTAATAGTAAAAGAATTCCAGTCGCTTTTTCGAGAGGTTAGACAGAATACAAAACACTTCATTTTTATGGTTGGGTCCAGTTCAGTCGACGTTGCCAGAATAGTATGCGATATGCCCTTGATAAAGGGTAAGAAGAGGTAATAAAAATTAATCCTCTCTCTATGAAATCATATTCTCCTCTCTCTCTCTCTCTCTCTCTCTCTCTCTCTCTCTCTCTCTCTCTCTCTCTCTCTCTCTCTCTCTCACTCAGCTTACTTGCCTTGTGTTATTTTTGTACAGAATATCATGAAATCATTCTCTCTCTCTCTCTCTCTCTCTCTCTCTCTCTCTCTCTCTCTCTCTCTCTCTCTCTCTCTCACTTGTCATGTGTTATTTTTAATGAAGATGATCATGAAAGCCTCTCTCTCTCTCTCTCTCTCTCTCTCTCTCTCTCTCTCTCTCTCTCTCTCTCTCTCTTGTGTCATGTGTTATTTTTACTAAGGAAAGAATATCCTGAAATCATTTTCTCTCTTCTCTGCAACAGTGCAACCCACACACCGACAATGCCATGCGTTGTCCCTCTTAAAAAATGTTATGAATTTAATCTCTTTCCTCCAAGGCCATCTGAAGTGTCGTGCTTTGTCTCTGATAACCAGCCTCTCTCTCTCTCTCTCTCTCTCTCTCTCTCTCTCTCTCTCTCTCTCTCTCTCTCTCTCTCTCTCTCTCTCTCAATCACTTTGAATCTGTTTTGGTTAAATAAAATAGCTTTTTTACTGTATTCGCAATGTATATGCTCTCTCTCTCTCTCTCTCTCTCTCTCTCTCTCTCTCTCTCTCTCTCTCTCTCTCTACACGTTACTGTGAATCTGTTATAATTTTATAAATTCGCCTTTTACTGCATTGGCAATTTGCCTTGAAGTTAAATAAAATCTTTTTCTCAATGTATATCTCTCTCTCTCTCTCTCTCTCTCTCTCTCTCTCTCTCTCTCTCTCTCTCTCTCTCTCTCTCAATTGCCTTGAATCTGTTTTGGTTAAATAAAATCGCTTTTTTACTGTATTCGCAATGTATATGCTCTCTCTCTCTCTCTCTCTCTCTCTCTCTCTGTGAAACTGTTTTGGTTATATAAAATCGCTTTTTAAAATATTCGAAATCTCTCTCTCTCTCTCTCTCTCTCTCTCTCTCTCTCTCTCTCTCTCTCTCTCTCTCTCAATCGCTGTGAATCTGTTTTGGTTATATAAAATCGCTTTTTAAAATATCTCTCTCTCTCTCTCTCTCTCTCTCTCTCTCTCTCTCTCTCTCTCTCTCTCTCTCTCTCTCTCTCTCTCTCTCTCCACCGCTGTGAATCTGTGCTGGCGATGTAAAATCTCACTTGACTGCATTCGCAATGTTCTATTTCTGTCGTACAATTTTTCCTTGTGTGCAGCAATATGAAACAATAGATTGTGTCATTTGACGAAAGCGCATATCTCATTTAAAACTATCATTTAAAATGCTTGTTTATTCTTCATATAATTGCTGTTGAAATCGTATTTGTGGAACTCTCGTCCTATGTCTGTTTTCCTTTTTCTTTCAAGGCATTCGATTCTCTTTCCTGTGTGTAATCAAGTAGGTAGAGGCATAGATATTGCAGATGTATTAATGTACTTATATAATTAGTATGTATGTGCGTATGTACAGTTTTTATTTATTTAGAGATATGACCATAATATATATAATATATATATATATATATATATATTTATTTATTTATTTATGTATCATATATAAAAAATTTTTTCAGTTTTGTATTTACTATCATTACGGCGTCAGTAACCCAGACGTTGCGACGCCAGTTTTAGTAACGATAAATCAATCAGTCTGTCTAGAATGTCTTCTAAGTCGCGACCCTGTTCATGTCACGTATCGTACCGGACCTTCCTGGGACCATGATACCAGAGGGTGAAATAAAAATGGTTATTTTTGTTTATTTCTTGAACTCGTTTTTATTTGATTCACTCATCTTAATTGCTGAGTGGTTCATGCGTTTTGAAGAGAATAAGACAGATTTGCTTTTTTACCAGTTACTCCACTGGGAGTGCATGAATTTGTACTGATCCCTGGGTGCTATATAAAATTAGCTCTCTCTCTCTCTCTCTCTCTCTCTCTCTCTCTCTCTCTCTCTCTCTCTCTCTCTCTCTCTCTCTCTCTAACGGGAAGAAATTGAATTTAAACCGATTTTTGTTTTCATAAGTATGTTTCTCTCTCTCTCTCTCTCTCTCTCTCTCTCTCTCTCTCTCTCTCTCTCTCTCTCTCTCTCTCGATAGCACAATGCCCTGCTAATTGGAATTTCACTCAGCTCCCCTCTTTCTTTTCATCTGTGTCCTCCTCCTCCTCCTCCTCCTCCTCCTCCTCCTCCTCCTCCTCCTCCTCCTCCTCCTCCTCCTCCTCCTCCTCCTCCACCCCCTCCTCCTCCTTCTCCGCCCCCTCCTCCTCTTCCTCCATTGTCCTCCTGCAGATGTTGTTGTTTCCATCTAAAGTTACGTCATTGTTTGCTTCGATCTAGTTATCGACAGATTCGTATTCATGTTTTCCGTGCTTGCTTGTGTTTGGTTGGCGGATTCTGCCCGTGCTTGCGTGGAGTTTTGGTTAGGTGTCGCTTGTGCGCATGCGTGGGTGCGTGCGTGTGTCTTTAGTTAGTGTTAAATATAATTTTTTAATCTCTTGTAATGTTTGTTATAAAATTTGGCGATGTTGATATCATATCGTTTATGATGGTAGTTTCTTTGTGAGATTTTAACAATTGTGTGTGTGTGTGTGTGTGTATGTTTATTAATATATTTGTGTTCTTGTTTAATTTTTGTGTGAATGTGTCTTTTGTGCGTTATTTTGAAAGTCGTTTTTGCTTGTGCGAATGACTTACGTATGAATGCTTGTATGAAATGTATGTGTTTGTTGGGTTGCTAGTGTAAATTTCTATGCATACTTTTAGTGTGTGTTTTTGCCATTTTTAAAAGTGTGCGAGTATTTGTCATTAAAGATTCTATGACGTAAATTTTCTTAATTATTTTTCGTCTGTTGGAAACTAAGTTTAGTTTCTCATATTTCCTGTCCGTGTGTGTGTAGGTGAAGTTGTCATGTATCCATACTTTGGAACTTATAAGAAATATCTTCCTTTTCTATTTTGTGCTTTCGTACGAAATATTCCTTTTTTAAATCATTTTGTTGTGCTTGTTAAATGGATATATAACCGTCAGGTGTAGCCAATTAAGGAAGTTCATGCGTTGGCTAGAACACCTGCACTGTTGACTCTCTTTCAGTGCTTGAATGCTCGACTGTTTACCGTCGCTGCTGCTACATAGCTCTCGGTGACAAACATCTTCACTCATCCCTTAATAAATTCCTCATCTACTTTATAAATTCTTCGTCTCCTTATGCCAAGACATGCCCCCGCCTTGTGGTAAGCCACGCTGTTGTGTCTTTCCCTTCCCTTCTTATGCTCCAACATGCCCTGCCTTTGTCTACGCCACTTCACGTTTTACCTGCTCCTTACCGTGCTGAAACATACCCTCATCTTTGGGTAGTTTCATACCTGGCTTTTTGGCATTTTCATACCCCACCTTTGGGTATTTTCATGCCTGGTTTTTGGGCACTTTCATACCCCACCTTTGGGTATTTCGTACCCCACCTTTGGGTATTTTCATGCTCCACCTTTGGGTATTTTCATACCCCACCTTTGGGTATTTTCATACTTGGCTTTTTGGTATTTCCATACCCCACCTTTGGGTATTTTCATGCTCCACCTTTGGGTATTTTTATACCCTACCTTTGGGTACTTCATACACCACCTTTGGGTATTTTCATACCCCACCTTCGGGTATTTTCATCCCTCACCTTTGGGTATGCCACTCCACTTTTTTACATATCTCTTCTTTCTCCCTACACATCAAACTGATGGGTACTCCGCTTCACATTGTACCTACCTTTTCTTCTTGTACCCCAACATTCCTCGCCTTGTGGTATACCTCCTCTTTTTTGTTCACCTCTTTTTCTTACGACAAAACATGCGCCAACGTTCCCCATTCCTCTTTCCTCATTCCTTTCCTCCTCTGCTTCTCATTCCCCGTTGAGGGTGCTTTAGATCTGCTGAAGCAGCTCAAGCACTAAATTTACTCTGACTGCAGCTTGACAAAATAGGCCCGCACAGAGAGAGAGCAGAGAGAGAGAGAGAGAGAGAGAGAGAGAGAGAGGTCACTGGAGAAATGGTAGTGATGGACAGAAGACAAAATAGATCCCGTAATTTTTTTTTTTTTTTTTTTGTGGAAGCCTCTTTGTTTTTTACTTGTATTTTCACCTAGATTTATGTCTTGGTATCTTTTTATGTTCCTTTTGTCCGTACTTACATTAAAGTAATTGGATCTTTGCCAGTGTTGTTGCATGAGGAAAGAAGTATGCGTGTGTCTGAGATTCATGCTGAAATCATTATGTGATATTTAATAGTTTTTGCGACAGTGACAAGTGCAACAAATAATTCTTGCTTATATATAGTTATATTACGAAAGCATTTGTGATTATATGACTTGTATGTATATATATATATATAATATATTTATATATATATATATATATATATATATATATATATATATATATATATATATATATATATATATATATATATATATATATATATATATACACACACACACGACTGACTCATTCATGACTATATGGCGAAAACATTTATAACTGTAGGAAGAAAATATTTATAATTGATTTGAGAGTATGCATGTCCTTAATGTAACTTTGAACGAAGGCAGTATCTCTCTCTCTCTCTCTCTCTCTCTCTCTCTCTCTCTCTCTCTCTCTCTCTCTCTCTCTCTCTCTCTCTCTCTTCCCCCCTGACTAGCAGCTGATGTATGTGTTATACTTATCCCTCGTCGCCATAAATCAGTTCCAAATATGTAACAGCATTTGCATAAATAGTCGAGGCCACTTGAATTCCTTTGGGATTCTTTTAGCGGTTCACCTTATGCCGCTCGTACTTATACGTTCATTACTTAAAATTTTCATTCTTTCTACTTTATATTTTGTTCACATTTTTTATAACATTTATTCTTAGAGCCTCAATTTCTAAGTTAAAAATGAATGCTAAAGTGGAAAAGCTTATATGTAATGGCCATCAATGAGTGTTTAATAAAATGGCAGTTTGATTTTAATCTTTATTATACGCTCGAACCACCCTGTGATGGTCGTGGATGAATTGTAATGGTTGTCGCTGCGGATGAAACGACGACCCCGCGCGCGCGCGAGCACTCAGAAAATCAGAATGGTTAAGCACATAGATTTCCGTTCGCATGAACTCTTGTCAAGGACTCCAGGATTCTTCTCACCAACATGGCGACTGCCTGAATCGCGAACCAAACCCTTAGTGAAGTTTATGCTGTCTTTTATAAATAGAAGTCTTTTTTTTTATGTCTGCTGTTTTTTCTTAGGTCTTTCATTAAAGTTTGCATTGATAGAGATTGGTATATTTCTCATTGGTTTGGCTTTGTGTTCCCCAAAAGCAAAACCGAAAAGAGAATTATATATCAAACTATGTCAGTGATTGTTTGTGCCTGTCTTCGTATACTCTTGATTGAAGTCTCCTTGGATTTCATTATCTGGTTGTACTTCGTCGGCATTTAAATGAAGTTACATTCCTGTCGATCCCAAAAATAGCAGTCAGTTTTTGCCAATCGCGAATCTCACCGCTAGTTGAATTTCCATAAAAATCAATAGGTTTTTTATACTTCTGCTTTGTTACCTCTTCGGGTGACCTTGAATTTAGTCTATTTTGAGTAGGTTGTGTTTACGTAGATCGTGACTTATTTGATACTTCGTCAGGTTTACCTTGAATTAAACCTTTATTCCTCACACACTTGGACTGTGGAACAGTCTTCCTGAAGATGTGAAATTGGAGCGTCAAAAGTTCAAGCGAAGATGCAGTGGATTACCCCTTGCATTTGAATACATTTTTATCTATTTATTAATTTATTAATTTGTTCTTTCCTTTTTTATAAGTTAGATCTCTTCTTTCTGTATTTCCCTTTACCTTCTCTTATACTTCCTAATGAACACCATAGTCTTGGGAAGCCTGAATTTCAAATCAATGGCCCTTGTTGGCTTGTTCCATATGAATAGGGTTCATCTTCTGAATAATAATAATATACTTTTGAATAGATTGTGTTGACATAGATCATGACTTATTTGACAGCGGACCAAACTGTACTCTCGCCCAAGAGACACCAGTGGAAATCACTAAATTCTGAGCAGTTGAGAGAAATTCTCGGAACCGCTTCGCCGTGTATCACCGGGGCAAAGGAAGCCCCTGGGGCCACTGCCGAAAAGGGGCAAGACCCAAGGGTTACTCGGTACGTGAGCCCCTGGAATGTGGAAGATTGTCTTTTAATGAGGCCTTTCTTAGCAGTTTAATGCTATTTATTTGGTGATTTTCCTCCCCTCCATTACAAGAGATATTAAGTTTGTTTTAAAATGGGTTTATCAGGGGAGGTCGTAGACGGCAGTTAAAACTGCCGGTTGATGGCGTTGAATGAATTTATTTCAGGAGTTCTTTGAACTCGATAAATTATTGCTCAGGACGATTAACAAATCCGGGCCTGCTTCGTATTATCCCCCCCAAGTCGTTTATTAAGTTAACTGGTTAAATAGTTTTTTTATGCTCTTGAAAATAGACGTACAGATTTGTATGAGGAGTCCGTCCAGAATGAGTTTATGAGTCTTGTTGACACTTTATGGCTAAATTTATTGCTGAGGGCCTTGTCTTATGGTTCCAAAAATAACCCTACCCCTCATATGACATTTGCGAGGCTTATAATTAGTTTTTTTTTTTTTAAGTGAAACTGCGAAAAGAGTACATAACTTTTTCCGTATGAGAGTTTTTTTAATCTGGTTTTGATTTAGTGGTAGTTCAGAATGAATGGGGGCATTCTTAATTCCTTTTGAATTTTTGGAATATTCCATTTTTCTGAAGTGAAACTACAAGAATAGTACATAACTTTTTCCGTGCGAGAGCATTTTATCCGTTTTAATTTAGTGATAGCTTAGAATGTATGTCGCATTCTTAACCCCGGCCACGAATTTTTGGAGTGCATTTCCATTCCTCCTTTATTTTTCATACATATTTTTACATTCATCATACGGTTTTTTCCTTCAGTGAATCATTCAACTTGAGAAAGGGACCGAGAATAACCTGCCATTCCTCGCGCAAGAGAGCAACGTAGATTCGGTGGAATGCCAAAATTATTTGTTCCTTTGGCGTGCCTTCGTGTCGTCAATTATTGCGTTAGCGGGATCACCTCCCATCTCCGCCGCTTAATGATGTGATGGATATCACCATAGGGGCGCTTTGAAGGCGCCTTTTGAAGTCCAGGGCGACAATTGGAAAGTCCCCTGAAAAACTTGAAGGGGGTCGTTTTGAGTAGGTGTTTGGAAGGAATGATATATATATATATATATATATATATATTATATATATATATATATATATATATATATA
Organism: Macrobrachium rosenbergii; assembly: GCF_040412425.1. NCBI lineage: Eukaryota > Metazoa > Arthropoda > Malacostraca > Decapoda > Palaemonidae > Macrobrachium > Macrobrachium rosenbergii. Next base: position 27,841,312 of record NC_089787.1, on the reverse strand, counting down.
TATATATATATATATCGTTACTGTCTCCTTCATGTAACATAAATAATAAGTGATACCAGTGAGATGTCCCTCTTAAGTGACAACAAGCCAGACCAGTCTTGTAGGTGTAAGAAGAGCCTTTGACCTTACAAAAATAGTATTAAACATCTCTGAGAGAGTGAGAGGAATTTACAGAGTCAACATGCGCGAAAGTTGACAGTTTAAACAACTCTCGAGATGAAGATCTGAAATAGTGCTTGTAAAAATAGTGAAGAAAGAGTGTAAAGAAACTGTGGCCGAAGATAATGTACGGGTAATCTTGAGGACAACACAAATATGAAGTAGTTGTACAAAATTATGTTAAAATGTTTTTGAATGAGAGTGTTTTAGATTTAGATTTTAGAAAACTTTATTTAGGGACGAGGTATGATCTATTTTCATTCGGCTTTATTCCGGAGTGCTTTTAAAGGAATGTTTCAGACTTTAGAACTTTACTTACTAGTTATGGCAGATGAATCCCTGATAATGCTGGAGAATATTTCCTTACCAGAAAGAAGGCTTAGATTCCAAAATCTGCAGGAAATAGGCAATAATCATAGATTGAAATGGTTAATCTTTTTGAGAATTAATGGCAATAAGAAAGTATTATCCTTCCAGTTTGAAAGGCTAAAATGTGAAAAAATTGTCTCCTTATGTGAATGAAGGTTTAGATTTCAAATTTCGTAGATAAACATAATCGAAAGAATTTATCTTGTGGAAGATTTATGGCAATAAAAAGATATTATCCTTTCAGTTTGAAAGTCTGAAAATTGAAAACACAACCCCGAGGATGAAATGTGGAAACATATAAGCACTACTGACGCCGTTGAGATTAAAAAGGCAAAAAATATACCCTTCCATGCTTGGAGCTGTTTCATGTTTTGAATAACGCACGGCACTCCAAGCATGAATATTTAGCAGCCTGCTTCTTTGTACTTGTCGCGGGTGAATTTTAATGAATTTTAGGGACAGTCTAGACAAGGGCAAGCGGAGACTATTCACTGTACCGTGGTTTGTGTGGGATCGCCCTTGATATCGTGTTTGGCGGCTATAAAGGAGCAAGCGTAACCTTAGTCTTTGCTGAAATATTGATCGGCTAGGCTGACCTTTCTCAGAATAGATTTTTGGCTGTTTGCGAGCGAAACTCCGTTCGTTTATCTTTCCCCTGTCTGCAGATATTTATTTCTGATTTTTTTTTATTAATGTTCCTCTAAATAAAATTTTTTTTCATATTTTCTAAGTAAAAATCGAGTTGAAATTCTTGTTGTTCGAATTGCTCAGTAATGGGCCAAGACAAAAATCTTTTAATTTTTTCAAGTTTCTGGAGAGAGAGAGAGAGAGAGAGAGAGAGAGAGAGAGAGAGAGAGAGAGAGAGAGAGAGAGAGAATCTATTTTGCTCTGTCATCCTTTCCCTTGACTTGCCAGAATGAGTCAAACTGGAAAAATATCACCATGCTAAAAACAGTCAAAATTAGATGGTCCTCACCATTGCAGCCATTATGAAATTAATGATTGTTCGGTTTGCATCGCAACACTAAGAGATATTCAACCCCCTCGTGGCCTTTTGTGGCATTCTTTGGTCTTTGGATTAGACTGCCGAAAAAGGGCTTAGTTAAGAAGGCGAATGACTTTGCTTGACGAGTGTGGAGGATTGCTGTTATTGATGCTGCTTTGTTTGTTTTGTCCGTGTTGATGGGGTTGCTGTCATAATAACATTTTTATGTTTTGACGTCAGAAAATTCACTAGAAAATTAACTGAAAGAAAAATGAAGAAGCATTTATATTGTTGTTGCAGCGGTTTCACCATGTTTAATATCCTTTTATCTTGATTATTTTTCTTTTGATTATAATGCGAACTGGAAAAAGAAAAATGTGCAATTGTACATAATAATTTTGATGTTGCTGTATGTTGATATTTTGATGTTTAATAGCAATTAGTAATTATCTGTGTCTGTATCAGATTATTCTGTTTATTTATATAATTTGGACTGGAAAAAAGAAAAATGTGTAATTTTTCAGTAATAATTTGATGTATTTTGACGTTTAATAGCAATTATTATGTATCTTTGTATCAATTTTTTTGTGTGTGTGTTTGAAAGCTTCACCGGATCATAATATAACAGGTCTTTCGTGAGAAAGGCGTTTTTGGATGGGTACCTAATATAATTATTCCCACAGCACCTTGAAGCGAAAAATGATTGGGTAATGAACTCTGTCCAATGCTGGTGTCGATAGCATGCGACCGCAACGAACCAATTACTTTGCATTCATTTTTTACATTTAAATCACAGTGGACTTTCGTCCTCATGTTCTTGTGTCAAAGAGGTGTTTTATGGTTGCCTGAGATAAGTACAGAAATTACGGCTTTCTCTTGCTTCCTCATGTTCCATTTTGTTTTTAAACAGGTAGTATGGCGACTTGAGAACCCATCAGATTACATCTTTCATGACAAGAATACGATTTCATTTTGTATCCGTAATGAATTTACAACAGGAACAAATTGTGGTGGCATTGTACACTAAGCAAAAGAGAACCCACGCTCCTAATTTTCAGTCCTCATGCCAGTATCCCTCGAGACTGTATATTCTAGTTATTATGTTCTTTGTAGAGATGAGAAACCAAATACTAGTGGTCTGTGGTCTGGTGGCCCAACAAAATAACACATTTTACAAAAATACTTCAATAATATTTTTAAAAATTCGTTTAGGCAACGCGAATGTAATTAAAAATCTAAAAAAAAAAAAAGCTTTTGTGATAATTTCTTAATCTCTTAGTAATTCAAAAGAGCCAACGCAATGTCAGTGACCTTGACAGTTGTGACGCCAGGCAACTAACAATCAACCCATCGATCAATCAATCTTCGTTGTTTCCAAATAATTTTGTTTGTTGGTCTCATAATCATATCACCCCTCTTCTGATACATTTTCAGACTGGTAATATTTGACCATGTGTATTTTATGTACTTTACAAAAACTTATCGCATTCCTACACTTCTTATCATGAGAACCGACTTTGTATTCAGATTTGTATTGTTTTTTACGTCTGACTTGAAGCCTTGCAATATTATTTTTTATTTATGATTTATTTTAATGCATCGGAATGACTTAGCACTCCTTAAAAAACAAGACTCCCACGCAAGGGATAGATGGTGAGTCAGAGGTTAAGAGAACTGGCTTCGTGCCCATCCCATACTGCCCAACCTATTCTTTCTCCTCCTCCTCCTCCTCCTCCTCCTCCTCCTCCATTCTTTTTGTTTCTTTTATTTCCTTTTCTTTACTAATTACCCTTCGTTCATTTCTCCGCCTCTTCCGATCTTCGCGATTTTGTTCTTTCTTGAGCTCTCCTTCATTCTTGTGTTATTCCCTCTTCTTCCTCCATTCTTCTTACCATTTTGTTTCCTATTCTTTCACTCTCCTTCATTCTACTGTTCTGATGTCCAACTCCGCTTTTATTTTTTTCCCTGTTATTGTTAGTCTCCCTCATTTATGCCCTTTTCTTTATTCCCCCGTTCGTTCCCTCTTTCTGCCGCGTACTCTTCACTTGCAAATCAGTTTTTATTTGTCCTTTCCTCACCTTTATCCCCTTGCGGAACCCACCCGTAATTAGCCTACCTGTAATTCACAGGTAAACCTGAAAGGTTTTTAGGGGTGATTCTCCTTTTGACGGTCGCTGGGTAACGTTTTGACCCTTCTTTAACCGCCTTTTGACGAGACCGCACTTTTTTTTTTTTTTTTTTTTTTTACTTTTTTTATTCTTCTCTCATTATACTAAATGTTGTAAATTTTTTTATATCGCTCATCTCTCTCTCTTCTCTCTCTCTCTCTCTCTCTCTCTCTCTCTCTAAATGTTGTAAATTTTCTTAACTCGTCAGGTTGCTCTCTCTCTCTCTCTCTCTCTCTCTGGTGTGTGTGTCTGTTTCTGTGTATTTTCTGTGTGTGTGTGTCTGTGTCGGTATATTTTCTATCTGTGTGTGTGTCTATGTCTGTATATTTTCTGTGTGTCTGTGTCTGTGTCTTCTGCGTGTGTTTGTGTCTGTCTGTCTGCCTGTCTGTGTCTTCACAGATTGGTAATTTCTGTGAGAAAAGTGTCGTCTTTCTTCCCACAGTCTTTTCTCTGCTTTCTTCTCCGCGTTTTCCGCTAGATTCCTCCTCCACTTTTTTGCCATGCGCTCTTTTCTCCACCTCCTTTGTGCGTTCCAATTAACCGGGTCTTCCTTCCCGTCTGAATTATAATTGTCGTCGTTTTTTCAAGTGATACTTTTGTTCACCCCCTTTTTTCGTTTCTGAGTTCATTTCCTTCCTCGCTTTCTTCATTTTGTTGTACGTCATTTTTTTTTTTTTCATCATTAATTTTATCGTTATTCATGTGCCATGTGTTTGATGATCTGCGTCGGAAAATATTTCTTTTCTCTCTCTCTCTCTCTCTCTCTCTCTCTCTCTCTCTCTCTCTCTCTCTCTCTCTCATTCTGTTCTGGGAAAGAATGATATTCTTCCCTTGTCCCCTCTTCCCAAAATCTTATTTTCTCTTTATTTTTCTCCTTATTTATACATTCTTCTCCTCCTCCTCCCCTCTTCGTTGTATTATCCGCGTTTCTTTTCCCTCCCCTCCTTCGCATGCAATTCCCTTCCTATTAACTCCGATGGCTTTTCCTCCATTTAGCCCCCGAGGGAAGTTGGACTTACGTCACCGCTTACTTCAGGAGGTGTTGCTCTCTCTCTCTCTCTCTCTCTCTCTCGAACCCCAGTCTGTACTCGGAATTCCCTCGCTACCATCCCTCGCCTGACAGGAGTTTTTACCCGAAATGTAAACAAGATGCTCGTAGTCTGTTTTCCTCTTCCATTTCTCTGCTTCTCTCTCGACGGGGTAGAGCCCCCCTTCACGCCGGAGATGAATGATCGGCAGGTTGATGTTTCTCTCTCTCTCTCTCTCTCTCTCTCTCTCTCTCTCTCTCTCTCTCTCTCTCTCTCTGGGGCATAGGTGTGTTGTATTACATGCGAGTTGGAGTACTCATTATTGCACTGTAACTGTAAAGCTGTTCCTAAGATACATTGCTTGGCACCTTTGGATAACTGTTGTGGAGGGTTCGAGTTTACCCAATTATGTGTGTGGGTATCTATCTATCTATCTATCTACCTACCTACCTATCTGTCTATCTATCTATCTATCTATTTATATATATATAAAATATATATAGACAGTATTTAGTGTTTGAGAGAGAGAGAGAGGGTGTGTACGCTTGAAAGGTATACTTTTCCTCACTCTCTCTCTCTCTCTCTCTCACACACACACACACACACACACACACACACACACACACACACACACACACACATACACTCTATATATAATTTACTATATATATATATATATATATATATATATATATATATATATATATATATATATATATATATGTGTGTGTGTGTGTGTGTGTGTGTGTGTGTGTTTGTGTGTGTGTGAGAGAGAGAGAGAACAAAAAGAGTTAACCTTTAAGCGTACATGCCCTACTCAATCTCGAACCGTCACCTTCGGGTCGGTGTTACACTGGAACACAAGTTGCTGGCGTAATCACCCCTTGGTAATTGGAGACGCATATTCGGCAGTCATTATGCACCAACGAATGGATTTCCATGTCTTGCGCCGACGTGTCTGTTCGTGACCAGGGCAGCTAATTAGTGCCGAGGTCCCCTCGTCCTCCTCCTCCTCCTCCTCCTCCTCCTCCTCCTCCTCTTCTTCTTCATCTTGTCTCTCTTGGTTAGTCTCCGTCTTGGATTTCATGTTTTTTTAATGTTTGTTTATAACTCTTTCCTCCTCCTCCTCCTCCCTCCTCCTCCTCCTTCTTCCTTCCTCCTCCTCCTCCTCCTCCTCCTCTTCTTCTTCTTCTTCTTCTTCTTCTTCTTCTTCTTCTTTTCTTCCCTCTTGGTTAGTCTGTGTTTTGGATTTCATGTTTTTTTAATGTCTGTTTATAGCTCTTTTTCCTCCTCCTCCTCCTCCTCCTCCTCCTCCTCCTCTTCTTCTTCTTCTTCTTCTTCTTCTTCTTCTTCTTCTTCTTCTTCTTCTTTTTTTCCCTCTTGGTTAGTCTGCGTTTTGGATATCATGTTTTTTAATATCTGTTTGTAAATCTTTCGGTTTATTTCTCTTCTTCTTCTTCTTCTTCTTCTTCTTCTCGTCCCTCTTGGTTAGTCTACGTCTTGGATTACATGTTTTAGTAATGTCTCTTTGTAACTCTTTTGGTGTAATTGTTTTAATGGCCATTACAGGGTAGATCTTATCATTCGTGTCCTAATTAGCGTGTTTTTTTTTTTTTGTACGAACACCTAGTCTCTTTGTATGGAAAGTTTTTGTGTATATAGGCTTATTATTTTTTTTATTACTATTAATGCTGTTATTCATTGACCTGAGTACTTTAGATTTAAAGGTCATGATGTAGAGTTTACGTTCATACAACGCATTATTGACGTTCACTATAAATATTTTAATCTCGTAGTCATTAAAATTAATGAGGCGGAGAACTTGTATATGCGTGGACAGCGGTGACTTCTATCATGTACCCATAATTTATCGGTTATAAATGCAAATGTATATATATATATATATATATATATATATATATATATATATATATGTATATATATATACATATATGTATATATATAAATATATATTTATATTTATATATATGTATATATACATATATATATATATATATATATATATATATATATATATATATATATATATATATATATATATATATATATATATATATATATATATATATATATATATGTATATATAAACATTATTCAAAATTAATGTCCATTTTCATGGAACGAGTTAGAAGGTAATAAACATGAAGATAAAGGAGAATAATTAAAAACTTTGTAGGTATATTAGGACCAAACGTCTTCAGATCGCTCTAATGCAGAACTGAGGAGGAATCTGCTTTAGTGCTACGTAGAAGCTCAGGGAAGTTCATAACCTTTTGGTTAGATTTATATATAAATAATACTTCGATTTACCTTTTTTTAGTTTGCTTTGTAATTTGATATACCTAAGTTCACTTGGCTTTTTTCGTGTCTTGGTCACATATGGGCATCAGTTATGGCGAATCTGCTTTCGTAAATAAACAGCCTTTTCTGCTTGCCTCACATGACTGTGTGCTTTTATGAAAATAACATTAAATATCAATTACATTAATAATTTTTATTAAAAATGTCAACATCCAACAGTCGTTTATCGTTCATCCGGCTTCTGCTGAGCAGGATTTTCCTCAATGATGGAGAGAGAGAGAAAGTCGCTGTGTCCGTCCTACCAGTAAGGAGTTGGGGTTTGGGGGTGGGAGGTTGTCGGTGTCTTCAGGATGGTCACCTGAAGGTCATGGCCCGACGGGGTCCTCGGGAGGAGGGGCGGGGTGGGGGAGGGGGAGGCTGGAAGCCGAAGCATTTGGTCTTGGTATTAAAGTTTAAGTTTTCCTGTTGTGTGTGTGTGTGTGTTTTTTTTTATTTTTTTTTAAAGGATACTGTGTCCACACATGTATACATACATTTGTATTAGGTATGTTCCACACATATATACAGTTTATATATATGTATATATATATATACATACACAAATATATCTATAACATATATATATATATATATATATATATATATATATATATATATATATATATATATATATATATATATATATATATATATATATGCATACATAAATGGTCCAGTTGTTATAATGCTCGCTTGACTGGCAAGAGATCCTGGGTTTGACCAGAAAGCATTGGACACATTCGATGAAAATCACTTGTGCACCTGTTGTTCTAAACAGTTGTTCTTCGTAAATTTTCGACCGAGGAGGATCCTAATCCAATTGGATAATTGCATGCGGTTAACAGCTTCATCCCAAATGACTTGCTGAAAATCGAAGCCACTTCCTCTGTGCTAAGAGAGAGAAGAAATTGAACAAATTTTCCTATTTGTAGTCCTGGAATTATGTCATTTTCTGTTATGCTTACTTGATTTTTTTTATTGTACGCATATATGATTGGGCTTTAGTATTTCTGGGGCACTCGTGACTAATGATTTTATTATGCAACAATTTTTCACCTCTTTGCTGTAATAATTTACTCTTCATCTTAATATTTCACCATCTCAGTGGTTGGATGGTAATAATGTTTAATTCATTCATATAGAAAGAATGCTCTCAAACCAAAAAAACTATCTTCTCCATAGGAAAGAACACATCTGTGGTTGGATGATATTTGTGTTTAATTCATTCATATGGAAAGAATGCTGTCAAACCAAAAAGAATAACATTTCCATAGGAAAGAATAACCTTACATAGAGAAGGTTTTTGGTCACTTAAACCCAGCCATCACTCGATAATTAACATTCATCTCGAGTAGTGGTAGCCTGAGTGAGTGAACATTTATTTTGTGGCTCTGCCAAGATCGCCAGACAGAGGCACAGTCTGCGTAAGGCTAGCCTTCTTGTATTCCCTGACGGGAGAAATAAACAATTCCGATCAATCGTGATTGACAGATGGGGATGAATGGGCCAATATCTTTTAAGGCAGACAGGCAGACGTACTTTTAGGGGCACGTCGATAGCTTCCAATAGGGGCGTTTGTCTAAATCAGATGTCTAGGTGAGACGTCATTGCCATATGTTCTGTGGGTTATTTGATTCAAGCAGGAGAATTACCTAGAAGTTATCATTTTTAGAATGCGAGATATGCTGAATGTTTGCTTGATAAAGTCGTCTGCAAGAGATTTTGTATATATATTATATATATAATTGTGTGTATGTATGCATATGTATATTATATATATATATTTTTTTATTTCTCTCTGAAAGCACAAGAATAACGCCAGCGCATTGACATTCAAGGACGAGAAACCGTGACACCTAATACACACGTACGACCTCAGAGAATCGAGATACCTCGAGACACCCAGGAAAAAAAAAAATTAATTTATATAATCAATATAAATTAATGAGTCAGCTCCGGTGTGGCGTGGCACGGCAGGAAATACCCAAGTGGCATCGGAGATCAGCCTTCGTTGCAAAGGAAGCCAAATTAACCGTGGCATTGCAAGTGTTGAAGAGTCAAGTGCCGTGAAAAGGTCCCCACGGGCGTCTTCTTCTTCTTCTTCTTCTTCTTCTTCTTCTTCTTCTTCTTCTTGCACACTTCAGGTCAATCTGAACTCTTGTTTTCCCAGTGGGTCGTAAACGGCATATTTTGATTAGGTTTGAAGGAGTTGGTGTACCTGTTGATGATGATCTGGCATTTTTTTGTGGGGGGGGGATAGTTTATTGTTGACCTTGTTGCATTTTGTGCATGTCGATATTGGTTGTTTATACGTGGAAAATATTATCATTGCAATCTCTCTCTCTCTCATTGAATTTAATTTACTTCCATCATTCAGATTTTCATTATTTTTACTCTCTCTCTCTCTCTCTCTCAGATTTTCATTCTCTTTCTCTCTCTCTCTCTCTCTCTCTCTCTCATTAATTTTAATTTAGTTCCATCATTCAAATTTTTATTATTTTTACCCCCCCTCTCTCTCTCTCTCTCTCTCTCTCTCTCTCTCTCTCTCTCTCTCTCTCTCTCTCTTTTCCTACCAGTGACATCACATGAAAGCGTAAATTCACGGGTCATGTACCTGTTCAAAGATGATTGCCTAAGGAAAAAATTAGCTTACGTATACATTTCTCTCTCTCTCTCTCTCTCTCTCTCTCTCTCTCTCTCTCTCTCTCTCTCTCTCTCTCTCTCTCTCTCAATTGTTTCCATGTTATCTACCTGCCCTGAGTGATCATTATCTGAACGCATAAGAATTTGTTCCCTCATACATTTTAAATCGGCATCCCGTGTCATGAACCTTCTTAGGAAGACGGAGAGGTGGGAGGAGGAGGAAAAGGAGGAGGAGGAGGAGGAGGAGGAGGAGGAGGAGGATAACAACAACCATTAGGCTTCTGAATGACTTTTTATGTAGGCCTTTCGGTGGTCCATAAAACATGGACTGGGACGGGGATTGAATTGTAAAACAAAGGCCACGAAGGATCATCAGAGTCATTTTTACCTTCGTCGGCGTCACTGTCATCATCATCATCATCATCATCATCATCATCATCCTCATCCTCATTATTTACAGCAGTGATGGTTTAAGTGTAATGGGAAGGTTTATCACTATCGTAAATCTAATCGTTATCATTCGTAAAATTATAGGTGAAAATCATCTACATTGGAAGGAATCACCATCATCGAATTCTCCTTCGTCATCAGTATTCCTTTATTACTTTCACTATCAGTTGTAAAATGCATAGTTTAAAACCACCTACATGGGAGGAAATCACCATCATCAAATTCTCCTTCATTATCAGTAGTCCTTTATTGCTTTCACTATCAGTTGCAAAATGCATAGTTTAAAACCACCTATACATGGGAGGAAATCACCATCATCAAATTCTCCTTCATTATCAGTAGTCCTTTATTGCTTTCACTATCAGTTGTAAAATGCATAGTTTAAAACCACCTACATGGGAGGAAATCACCATCATCAAAATCGTCTTCATCATTAATATTCCTTTATTACTTTCACTATCAGTTGTAAAATGCATAGTTTAAAACCACCTACATGGGAGGAAATCACCATCATCAAATTCTACTTCATTATCAATATTCCTTTACTGCTTTCACTATCAGTTGTAAAATGCATAGTTTAAAACCATCTACATGGTAGGAAATCACCATCACCAAATTCTCCTTCATTATGAATAGTCCTTTATCGCTTTCACTATCAGTTGTAAAACGTATAGTTTAAAACCATCTACATGGTAGGAAATCACCATCACCAAATTCTCCTTCATTATCAATAGTCCTTTATTGCTCTCACTATCAATCACTGTCATCTCCAGCGACGTTAAAGTTAAGTGATGACGTAACACTCATATCACGAAGCACATTCCCATTCATCGGTATTGTCACGATCAGCGTTGCCATCTATTTTAATGATGGCGCAGCGGAAAGGTCTGGCTCCCGACAACAATGATTATATGGTTATGACCTGTCATTAAATTGCCCTCCTAATGCGGGCCGTTTTGTCGTTTCTTATTTGTCTATAGACCCGGTGGAACTTTTTTTTTTTTTTTTTAGTATGCGTTGTTGTTTGCTTTGTACTTACGTTGGTGTATTATTTATATTTTTTTTATCCTTCGTAAGTATATTGAGGTCTTTCAGGAGTTCGCGTCACTCTCAACTTGGATGTATGTACAGTACAAAGTAAGTGAGTTATCTTGAGCCATTTTTACTTACATTCTGACATGAGTGAGCACATCACTCACTCACTCACAACACACCCTTGCTATATATATATATATATATATATATATATATATATATATATATATATATATATATATATATATATATATATATATATATATATATATATATATATATATATATATATATATATATATATATATATATATATATATATATATATATCCTATATATGCATATCCTATATATGTATATACGTGTGTCCACTGTATAAATACCTCGCATGTATGTCAGGGTGCTTCCAATGAATAAAATTTCGGCAAGAGGAATTTTAAGACATTAAGTAAACACTGATGATGACAAGGTTCGATTAAGAGAGAAAGCGAAAGGGGGATTTTCAAACATCGAGAGAGAGAGAGAGAGAGAGAGAGAGAGAGAGAGAGAGAGAGAGAAAGATGACGTTTGTGTGTCAAGCACGCATGTGTTTGGAGTCAGTGCAGACGCTGAGTCATGCATTCTTGGTTCATTTAAGCTGATATAAAAAAGGGGAAAGGTTTGTACGGGATAGGTAGGTAGGCTTCAGCCACAAGGTTAGAATCATTGTGGCCACTCCTGAGGGAAATATGCGTATCCTTTTTCCCATTGCATTTTTATCCAGTTGCCTAATATGCAGGCAAGAGCCGCGGTTGAATAAATTTTCCTTTGCAGAGGTCGTCGGGGAGGAAGCTGATTGCGTATTTCTAGCTCAGTCCTTATAAAGAAAATTAATAGAATTAGGTTGTGGTCTTACTCTTAATTAAGTGACGATCCCGTCTCTCGAATGGGGAAGTATATAGGAAATGGAGAATAAAGAAGGTGAATTAGGTAAAGACATAAGTTTGAAGTGGAGGGAAAGAAACGCATAATTTTAAGCAGCCTCAAGTTTGCTGGTCTCTGCACAGAAATTTTATTTTATTTATTTTTTTCGTAAATAAATTGACTGTCTATGATAACGAATAGAATTATAATATGCTGAATGCATTTTTCGGAAATAAAATGACTGTGTATGATAACGAATAGCATTACTTATGATATTATGCCGAATGAAGTTTGAATATGACCATTTCTTCTCGATACTTGTATTAAAACTGTAAAAGTGCATTACTAATTTGTCTCTTAACCCCTCAAGTTTCCTTATAAAACTCCCTGATTTTTCCCTTGATTCCTGATTCCTGATACGCTAGAATAAGCCAAAAAAATACGGAGATGAAGTAATATTTGATAATAATAATAATAATTAATCCTATCAAACTAACAAAATTTTTCAACGCTTAACGAAAGCGTAATGGGCATGTACATGTTACTGCGTTGTCACCAAGTGAAAACGAAAGAAATAAACCTGGTATACAATTTATGGCGTTCTTGTCAAGGTGTGGTCCTGCCGACTTTCTAATCCACCCTTCAAGTGCATGTTTTGGGAGTATCTCTCAGCCGCTCACTAGGTATTTTACGGAGGTTTCATTTCCTGATTTGTAAGGAGCTTTGTCAAAGTGTTCTTGTCATCGTTTTATTTTTTATTTGTGATCTGCAAATACCTTGGTCGCCTTCCATTCATTTTGTCATGCGTGTTTGCATAGCTTTCGTTTCATTGTAACAGGCGTTGTAAGTCAGTATTGCTTGCTTTGTCTTGTATTTTTTAAAATTATTGTGACACGCAGAATATCTTGGTGGTCTTCCATTCATTCTGTCATGCGTGTTTGCATAGGTTTCATTTCACTTTAACTGAGGCTTTGTAAGTGAGTGTTACTTGCATCGTCTTTTATTTTTTAAAATGGTTGTGATACGCAAATTACCTTGGTCGTCTGTCGTTCATTTGGTTAATTGACTTCCTTCTTAATTGTAGTTTGGATTCAACATTACGTAGTATACCGGTACTCCATTCAGAAGAAGTGATGTTTACATTTTGGTACTACCATACGAGGTTCAACAACTCGATTGCGCTTTTGGTTGTTTATTTGCCTAATTAGCCTTGATTTGGACTATTTATTTCCGTCTTGCCGTGTATCACTTTATCATTCATGAGAGACTGTGCTTGCTTTGACTTAACATTACCCGAGTTGATTATTTCTTTTTATTTACTGTTTTGATTCTATGATGTTTTGGTCGTTTACCGTTGTTTCTCGGTTCTTGAAGAGTGACCTTTGCTCAAAAAGTTGTTCTGCATCATTAACCTGTTTGGAGCAAAGCAGGTTTGCATGAGAGAGAGAGAGAGAGAGAGAGAGAGAGAGAGAGAGAGAGAGAGAGAGAGAGAGAGAGAGAGAGGGTGCCTTTATGTCCCACTCAGTCAACGTCATATTATTATGACTTAATTAGCTAAATGGTCCGTGTTTGCATTTTCTTCATGCATTATTATCATTAAAAATGCCAGCAGTTTAATTATTATATTACGTGTAGACAGAGAGAGAGAGAAAAAAATGTTTGGAGTTGGGATCTTCAAATTAAAATATGTTTGTACATTAGTCATAATGAAGACCTTGTTGTGTTTTTTTTCACATAAATTATGAGACCATCTTAGATCTTTTAGATGTCAAAAAATTCGCCAAACAATTAGCAGGTAGTATAGCATAGTCTTCTATGGCATAGAGTAGTATAGGATTGTCTTCTATGCTTTTTTTCATGTAAGTTCAATTTTAACTCATTATGGTTTACCTGTAAACTTTGTTTTTTCTCTTCAGATCAAAATACTTTCTCAAACCACCTTTTTCAGTAACTGGGCCCCTTTTCGGTTGGAGTTCCTAGATGATGGGCATTTCTCACATAGCTTTCCCAATACTGGGCATTTTTGTCACCTGGCTTCCTCAATTACTAATATTTGTGTTTGAGTAATCCAGTCACTGGGCACTTTTGCACTCAATTTCTTTAGTAACTAGCCAGTCATTCACTTTACTTTTTCAGCGACTGGGCATTATTTCACGTGGCATATCCCAGTATCAGGGTATTCCTTTCACATGACTTCTCAGTAACTGGTTAATTTCAAGTTGGCATCCTCAGTAACTGGTTACTTTCAAGTTGGCATCCCCAGTAACTGGTTACTTTTTAGTTGGCATGTTCAGTAACTGGTTACTTTTTAGTTGGCATCCGTAGTAACTGGTTACCTTTTAGTTGGCATCCCCAGTAACCGAGTAGTTTGTTCCATGACATCAGAAGATAAATTTTGTTCAGTTGACTTCACCAACTAGACATTCCCCACAATACTTCCCCCCAGTAACAAATTCTTTCTTCACGCGACCTCTCAGCTACCGGACAGTTTTTCACTTGATTTCCTCAGTGACTGAGCATTCTTTCCTCACCCAAGTTTCCCCAAAAGAGATACTTCTCTCCGTGAAAAGTCCCGAAGGATTGAGGGAGGAGAGAGAACTTGGCCATTAAGACTCGGTGGTACTCTGAGTCCCCTAAATAAGATTTGCTCCCGACCCGGAATCTGATTTCAGGGGAGAGGGCTTTGAAAGAGGCCAATTCGCCTCTTTTTTTTTTCCCATGAAAGTGTGCAGCGAGAGAAAGAGAGAGATACTTTAAAATGCATCATATTTTGGATAAGGTTTTAATAGTGGCTTAATTTTTCAAGGTTAGTTTTTTCATTAATTAATCTTAAAAACGTATGTGTGAGAGAGAGAGAGAGAGAGAGAGAGAGAGAGAGAGAGAGAGATACTCCAAAATGCATTATATTTTGGATAAGGTTTTAGTAGTGGCTTGATTTTCTCTAATTTGGCATTTTCATTAATCTTAAAAACGAGAGAGAGAGAGAGAGAGAGAGAGAGAGAGAGAGAGAGAGAGAGAGAGAGAGAGAGAGAGAGAGAGAGATACTTTAAAACTCATCATTTTGTGGATAAGGTTTTAGTAGTGACTTGATATCTCTAGGTTGGTATTTTGTCATTAATCTTGATACTCTCTGTTAAATTGTCATATTTCTTGACTATCTTTTAACAATAAGAGCAAACATTATCCTTATTTTTAGGCCGTTTAGGAATTAATAGAGACAAAAAAAAAAAAACATAAGATTTATCCAATATAATTTTGTGTTTTGTACTTCTGTCATCATTTTGGAGTGATTTCCTATCTCATTCACTAGCGGATCCAGGGGGTGGGGGCACCTGGGCACGTGCGCCCCTCCCCCCATGAAAAATAATGCAAGGTACATGAACAATTATATGCCTATTCTTGTAAGAGGATATTTACTGAGTAGCCTTTTTATGCAAATATACATATATATATGTATGTATATTATGAAAATTGGTGGCGTCCCCCCCCCTCCCCCCCCCATGAAATTTTCTTGGATCCGCTAGTGTACTAATTCATACAAGGTTTTGTCCCGCGATCGAGAAATCCTTTATTTTTATTTTCCCATTTATTGTTGTGGGATGTAAGCATTAACCTCTTGCCGATAATACATTCATTCCTAATGGCTATCATTACTGCTGCTATTACTACTGCTATTATTGCTGCAATGACGGAGAAAGACAAAAATCTTGATGTCTTCATCTGTGAAACGATTTCCCCCCGATAATTCGGCCGTCATTTGTTCAGGGATTTTTTAACCTTAATGGACATTCATTGTTATGCTGATTTGAAATTAGTCGTTGTTAGCCTTGGGAGTTTTTTTTTTTTTACTCATTAGAAAGAGGTAATTTGGGTGTAATAGTTATGATATTACGTTTTTGTTTTTAATGCAAAGGGCATTGGGGCTTGTGTGCGTAGGTTGCCCAGGGCTGATTAAAAACCAGAAAATGAGACGTTGCAGGGGTGGTGGAAGTGGCAAGGAAGGTGAGAATGCCTAATCTGCAAATGGTTTAGCTCTCTCTGCTCTTATTTGTAAATCTTTATCTTCTCATATGCATTTTTGTTATGTCTAGAAATCTCTCTCTCTCTCTCTCTCTCTCTCTCTCTCTCTCTCTCTCTCTCTCTCTCTCTCTCTCTCTCTCTCTCAGCTTTGTGGAAGATATTGAGGTTTCTATCCACATGAATTCATCCCTGAAGAGCTAAAGGAAAAATGATTTTCTTTAAATATACCTAGCTGTTTTTAACTAGTTGCATCATCTGACCATTTCCAGGTTACATTATAATGCCATATCTAAACGGGGCTTGTAATTTATACAATACCCTGACCAACTCGTTTGATTGACCTGCTTCCCTACATTAAGTAAGCAATGTGGCTTATTATCTCCTTCCTAATGTTTTACTGAATACAAAACAAGAAAAAGGAGGGTGCTCAAAGACGGGTATATTTTTATTAAGAGACTGAATTATGAACAGTTCAAGGAATTGTATACGAAGATTTGAGGGGATTGTCCGAGCTTTGTAAAAGGTTTCTGGTAATTGATTGAAAATGATTTTAGGAATATCTATTCAATTTTGGAACTCGTGTTATAGTGTTCAGAGGACCTGGAAATTTTTGAAATATATCCCAAATTCTAGAAATGAGCTTAGGAAGCCTGACATGACGACTGGAAAATGTTATAAGGTTTTCCAAATTATTCCGTAATAAAATTTTTATGTGAGTATTAAAGATATCACTTAGAATTATTTTGAGAAGGATGGCAATATATTGATTTTATGAACTGTTTTCATGAGTGAAACGATTATGCACTGTTGTGTTTTACCATTTTACTAATTGTGTATAATATATATGTATGTATGTATGTATGTATGTATGTATGTATGTATGTATGTATGAATGTGTATATATATATATATATATAGATGTATATTTATATATATGTACACATATAATCTCCATGAAGATAAATATTGCATTCACTAACCTTGCAATCATTTCTGGCATTGCTCTCCAAATACCACTTGTTCTCAAACGTGTTCACATCCGCCCAGTTCTTGCAGTTGTGGAAGTAAAGTTGATTTATGTAAATTCACGGAAGAAGCACTTTTATCGCTGATGTGCCTTAAAAGCCAGTGTTATTGATTCTGAGGTCATTCAAGAGACCTTTGTGTCATCATCTCTCGATCGTCTGGTTTCGTTTGGGGATTTTGTTCGTCTGGGGAATTTGTGCTTCCTTGTTTTTATTTTTTATTGATCTGTTTACTCATTTCTTTGTTTAGAGGGTAATAAAAGGCATTGCTTTCAATTATTTATTTATTAATTTATTGAGGTTGAGGTTTAGACGTTTTGCCAAGGCTTCAAGGGGTCTTGAGTGAGAATAAGAGTATTGTTCCTTGAGAAATTCTTGCACATGTAAAATGAAATATAATAAAAGAGGTTTAAAGCTTATCCCCAAAGGAGACAATAAGTTTGCCTCATGCGTTGATGGAAACAGGGAGAGAAATTTATATATATATGTATATATATATACATATACATATATATACTTATATATATATATATATATATATATATATATATATATATATATATACATATATATAATTATCTATCTATCTATCTATCTATCTATCTATCTATCTATCTATCTATCTATCTATTTATATATATATATATATATATATATATATATATATATATATATATATATATATATATATATATATATATATATATATATATATATACATACTCAGTATGTATTTTTCACAGTTTGAAAGCTGTCGAGTGCAAAAGTAATATTTTTCAAATTTTCAAAGTTATTTTTGCTCTGCTAATATTTCATATCCACCCTCGTTCTTCCATGAATTTACACACGAATCTGTGTAAGTTTGTGTTCGGAAGTGTACATATACACGCATGCTTATAAATTTGTATATTGAATATTGCCTGATATTCCTCTGACTTCTAGAATCTGCAACATTGACTCTCTTTACTATAATTTTTATTATTATTTTAATTTTTGTGGTTCATATATTTATATCTTTTTCCTGCTGTAAGAAATTCAGAGAAACAACCTCTCCCCCTTTTCTCGGGAACACGTGGGTGTACGAAAATACAAGTCAGTCCTGTCAACTAAAAATAGTGCAATAATTCGAACTTGACCGTACACGTGCGCGCGCAAGCATTGTATGTGTCTGTAGTCTGCTCAAGTTAAATTCGCTTAACTTTTGTTAACTTTGAATTGGACTGACACCTGTGACGCTAATATTCGCTGACGTCAGCAGAAGTCGACGTGAATTACCGACTTCGTCATAGGGAACTAAATGCATATAGTTTTTTTTTCTGTTTAGCATTTTGCAGTCTTCATTGTCGTCATGATGTTGAAATTAAAATACCCGTCTCTCTCTCTCTCTCTCTCTCTCTCTCTCTCTCTCTCTCTCTCTCTCTCTCTCTCTTCTTCTTCTTCTTCTTCTTCTTCTTCTTCTTCTTTTTAGCATTTTGCAGTCTTCATTGTCGCCATGATGTTGAAATTAAAATACCCGCCCCTCTCTCTCTCTCTCTCTCCTCCTCCTCCTTCTTCTTCTTCTTCTTCTTCTTCTTCTTCTTCTTCTTCTTCTTCTTCTTCTTCTTCTTCTTCTTCTCAGTTAAACTGCTGCATGCATTCATTTGTGACTCATTTCCTGCTTGCAAATACGACGTTAGCTTGCATTTAATTTTGGAAAAGAGTGAAGGAATGTGAAACTCGAGTCCGCAAGGAGAACAGCTCCGCATTTTCTCAAACTTAATCTTATTTAATTTTAAAAATTACTAGGTTGGTTTTAAGGAAAATTACTAAGTTGGTTTTAAGAGGTGTTTATTAGAGGGGTAATTTTCCTGGCATTTTGTATAAGAAGGGTATAATACAGTTTTTAAGTAATCTTAAACTTAACATTACTAATGAATTGCGCTACATTTATTTAAACTTAACGTTACTAATGAATTGCGCTACATTTATTTAAATTCACTCTTGGTTAATTTTGAAAAGTACAATATTTTTAATGAACTTTAGTTTTAAAAGATGCTTATTAGATTGTAAATTAACTTGGATTTTGTATCGTAAAGGAGACAATACAATTTTTAAATAATCGCAAACTTTATCATATTTATGAATTGCCCTCAGTAATGCGATAATTGCCTTGAATCAGTACCGACTGTAACATATGATTATGTCGTGAGCTTTATATTTACTTATGTGGTTTCTGTTTACGTAATTTGCTTTTCACTTTTGTATTTATCCTATGTGCGATGTATTCGTATTACCAATTATAATATATAGTATGTATATATATATATATATATATATATATATATATATATATATATATATATATATATATATATATGTACAATATATATATATATATATATATATATATATATATATATATATATATATATATATATATATATATATATATATATATATATATATATATATATATATATATATATATATATGCTGATAGGATAGATTATGAATATCACCCCTTTAACTCAAAGATAAAAAAGTTCCATTTTAATCCAGATAAGACGTACAGTATACAGATAACTTCACTACAAATTATTCTCACCACTCCTGTCAAAAGTGAGTGCCATGTCTTTCTTACGTAACCGAAAAGGAATTTAATTCTTAGAACTTTTTCTTGTATCATTTGGATCAAAGTGATTGATAGAGAATGGAGCTCTGTTTATAAAGCGGGAAATGGGGGGGGGTTTGTTGGAGGGGGGGGAGTGTCCCATGGTTTGCGGGATGGAGATAAGTGATGTCGCGGGAGTGTGATGCATGTTGTTAATATAAATTACTAATTATATATATATTTTTTGTAGGAAAATATGTAAATTAGTATCCGGAATTTTCTGGGTCGCCAAACATATTACGTGCCATTTTTTTAGCAGTATTTTGCGGGCCATCATTTGCTTGCTAAGTGTATTACGCGCCAGTATTTAATTGGTGTGGAAAATATATTGCAACGCCAGTTTTTCTAGTTCGAAAAATATATTTTAACTAGTTTTTTTTTTGGTGGGTAACTATTTTACATGCTAGTTTTTATTGAGTTAAAGCTAGATAAGACCCTGTTTTATGGTTATTATATTACGGGTTCTATTTTTTTCTTATTGGATATTTCTCTGGCGAGAGTTTTTTTTTTCCAGTCATTTTACGTATATCAGTATCTCTTATTCCGTCATGTGAAAAAAACGTTACAGACTATTTCCTGAATCAGTAAATTTTTGGTTCGATAAATGTATTAATATATTTTCAGTCTATAATTAATAGTCAGTAATTTTTCAACACACGATTGAAATGTTTGTGATAAAGAATAACACTAGATATACCTCTTACTCCATAACCGGCTGGTCCAGTACTTGATTTGGGTATGTATATATATATATATATATGTATATATATATATATATATGTTTATATATATATATATATATGTGTGTGTATATATGTATGTGTGTGTGTATGTGTGTGTATGCACACACACACTGTTCACCATTACAAACACTTACTTCACCTACATTGCCCTTACTGGCTAAGAACTGGATACCCTCTACATCCACTCTTATGCCTTCATATGATCCGAGCAATGGCACCATAATACGTGATTCCGTGTAACGGGGCCGGATGGAGAGTGTCTGTATGGGAAGCATAAGGATTAGTTCCTCCATCTCTCCTTCATCCTTTACGTCTACCTAAGCTATCCTTCCTTCCTTGCCCCCCACCCTCCCCCTCTCGAGATCCAAGCTAAGACAACCCCCTCCCCCAAAAACCCCTACTTAGCCTACTCCACCACCACTCGTGGTCAGTGTACCAAGAACGTCAACCAAACGATCTTGCGCAAGTCTCCTTAAGAGATTTGCGTGTGTTGATCTCGGGTTTTTTTTTCGGTTATTTTTCGTTTTTTTTTACGGTTTTTTTCGACTCTGTTGTTTTTCTGTTGTTTTTAGGTTGTTCTCAGGTTCTTTTTCGTTTTTTACGGTTGCTTTTCGGCTCTCCTGTTGTTTTTCTGTTGTTTTTAGGTTGTTCTCCGGTTCTTTTTTCTTTTTTTACGGTTTTTCGGTTCTTGTTGTTTTTAGGTTGCTACCCGGTTGTTCCTCGGTTGTTCTCTGGTTGTCCCTTTAATCAGGTGGAGACTCTCGGCACACGAGTTGCTGTTTTGATGGTCTGCTGATGTGAGGAATGAAAGACCGTGTATGGCATTAGATATTTTGTCTTTTATTGACGTGACCAAATGAAAGGCTGTATACTGTAGTAGATATTATCTTTGACATAATCGTTTTGTTCGCTTGGTAAGGCGAAACGGTACGAAAAGCTTCATATGGTGTTTTTATCATTAAAGTGTCTTGCTTATTTCGCTAATGATAGATTGCAAAGGACAATAATATGCCGTGAACAGATATAAGTACTAGCAGTTGTTATTGCTGTTGGCGATGTTTGATTTAAGCCGTGTGAAAACAATGACAGAAAAAGAGATATTTGAGGCAGTTTAGTTTGTTTATTTTTTATATTACTTTGGCATAATAATAATAATAATAATAATAATAATAATAATAATAATAATAATAATAATAATAATGATAATAATAATAATATATGAAGGGAGTAGACCCTCCTTTAAACAGGTCTTATTAAAAAAGATGGCTGTATTATGCGAATTTATCTTATATAGTGTCTTTTAATAATAATAATAATAATAATAATAATAATAATAATAATAATAATAATAATAATAATAATAGCACGTTGTTAAATTGAAAGAAGCTTTCTTTCGTGTTATATTTTTTTTATCTTTATGCTGAAAATTTTTTTTACAGAAAATCTTAGAAATCTGTTAAGAAAAGCAACCAAAACAACAATACAATAACAATAATGATAATCCAGTTGACACAGTTTGTTATTTTTAGATTACATGAACATACTACTAATGATAACGATAAAAATAATGCAATAGAGAGTATTCTGTAATAATAATAATAATAATAATAATAATAATAATAATAATAATAATAATAATAATAATAATAATAATAATAATACACTTGAAAGCACTCTGTAATACATCTCAGTGTGAACTCTGGGAAAACATTTACCCAGAACTCCTTGAACCTATCCCAAGAAAAGCGTCCGTGAATAAAAAAAAATTTTTTGACGTCATAGTTCAAGGTAATGTAACCCTCCTTAAATCTTCTTGTCTTCATCAGTGGAATTTGATGATTTGAAATGACAATTTATGAAGATTATTTCTGGAAGGAAAGAAATGTGAATATATTTTTATAACAAAATGACATTGGAATTTGTCGAATGAAAAATGACAATTTATGAAGATTATATTCGGAAGGAAAGAAATATGAATTTTTGCTTTGCGATGACAAAGTGACAGTTGATGTTTTGAAAGGTAATGGGAAATAGCTGTCATAGAAAATATGAAGAAAGGATAAATAAAACACGCAAATAATAGAAA
This sequence comes from Macrobrachium rosenbergii, assembly GCF_040412425.1. Classification (NCBI taxonomy): domain Eukaryota; kingdom Metazoa; phylum Arthropoda; class Malacostraca; order Decapoda; family Palaemonidae; genus Macrobrachium; species Macrobrachium rosenbergii. The sequence goes on along the minus strand of NC_089787.1, from coordinate 27,818,687 downwards.
ATTTTTATTTGTGTTCGCAGGCACAAAAGGGGATAGATAACTCAAACGGGTTGATAAAAATCGAATGCAAATATAATCACATTTATGCAAAGGCATATAAAGAAAACAAGTAAATAACAGATATTTTTTTGGTGGCCAGTATAAAAGGGGATAGATATCTCAAACAGGTAGATAAAAATCGAATGCAAATATGATCATATTTTTGCAAAGGCAATATAAGACAACTTGCTTAAGTCAGGCAGATATAACATGTGGTTGGAAGTCTTAGAAAATAGAAGAGGAATAAAATATTCTAAATAAATTTGAAAAATATAAATTTGGAAATTAGATTTTAAAAAGGGATCAAAACGAATCATGCAAAATAAAATAAGACACAAAGAGTAAATATATCAGATGAAAGTATCCGAAATGGATGAAAAATAAATAAACTGGTGAATATGACAAGTCAATAAATGTTGATAAATGACTTTGTCTTAACGCTGCGTAGTTCCTTTTATCCCAGAATCGTCAAAGAAAGGGAGGCGGGAGAGGAAAGAAAAAAATAAAAATAAAAAATAAAAAAAAAACAATCTTGGTCCAGGATAATGTCTGATGCTAATAAGAAAGGTGACGTAATGGGTCGAGTGTGTGTGTGTGTGTCTGTGTGTGGTGTGTTGCAAGAACCAGCTGCTGGTCTCTGCCGTTGCTTCTGCAACAGGGAATTTTTATTTCTTGTTATTTTTGATCCGACGCCTTCGTGGCTTCTGTCGTTGTTCGCTACGAAAGGTTTAGTTTGCAGTACAAAGGAAGTTTCCAGAGTATCATAGGACCTTAAGTATTAAACTTGGGAATCAAAATGTTATGCACTTGCGTTATTCAATTTTCTGTTGTTCGTTTCAGCAACCGAAAGATATGTGGTATTGATGATTGTCTTATTTTTTCGAGAGCCACCCCTCTTTAGAGCAAACGGCTTAACGTATATATATATATATATATATATATATATATATATATATATATATATATATATATATATATATATATATATATATAATATATATATATATATATATATTATATGTATACAAACAACCTTTTACTTCAATAATATAATACTAACATATCAAAATATTATTTAAACCAGTTTATTTGCAGTCGTTGAAATGCTTCGTATATCCGTCTATATTTGCCTTATATATATACATCATAATAGACCAAGCTTCATGATGCCATCAATTGATCAAAATAACTCTACCCTTAGTCGCTCTGTACGTAATCTAATTTACTCCCGGGTAAGTGGCATCAGCTTCACAGGGAGGACACGGCAGATTCACACTCCCGCCTCGTAACTCTTTACACTTAACGTGTTTCGGAGTTCTAAATAACGAAGTAGGGGAGGAAAAGGAGTGCTAAAATGACAGTCAGGAATAGAAGCAGAGATTGAAAGCCCCCGTCAGACTTTCTTCGCCCGGTGGAAAGATGACCGAAGACAGTGACGACCGTCAACCTTGCGAGTTCCGCGCCGCGGCACCCAATGGGCATGGTACAGTACACCTACCACCACGAGAGCAGATGTGGAAGAGGAAGGGTGCTGCCCAAACTCTCGTACTGCACGAGCCTTCGAAAAATCTCCCTGTCTCCCGTTCGTTTTATTCTGCCCCAGTTGCTTGAAAAGTGACTGAATGACACGGTGGTCACCTTCGCCTGGAAGGAGAATCGACGATATCGGCTGTCCGAAGTCAAATTAGTTCGTTTGTTTGGTAGTGCGGTGCTGCCCTCTAGTGACGGTAGTGGGAAGTATCGATCAATTCACTGGGAGAGATGGCCTCAACTTCGAAGGATGCGACGAGTCCAGCCAAGAAGAAAAAAGGTGCTTAATGAGTGGTTTTAGTCGGTATTCTTGAAAATTGGAAATGCCAAGTGTTGGTTTTGATGGTGGTCAATCTATTTCAGTGCAATAATCGCCTGCTAAACGTTTCGTGTGGCCGGAAAAGTTCAAATAATGTTTAGGGGGTGCGGTGCTCCGATAGAGCGAGTTGGATGTAGAAAGAGAGAGAGAGAGAGGAGGGTTTTAGGGGAAGCAGTGTTCCCGACCGGAGATGAAGTGTTGGTTAGTGGACGTCGACGAAGAAATGCCCCTTAAAAGGAAGTGCTTGCTTGTATCCATGCAATGAGAAATAAAGCAGAGTTGTGTGTTGTTCTTCCTTGCGTAGATATCGAGCAAAAGGGAGAGTGGGCGTAGAAACGAAACGTTGGTCTAAACGTGTGAAAATTTCCCTCGCGAGTAAAACCTTTTGAAGAGAGGGAGAGAGAGAGAGAGAGAGAGAGAGAGAGGAGGAGGAGGAAGGAGGCTTGTCTAAAAGACGAAGACTTCCCCTAAAAATGGACCGCCAGTGATTTAAAGCGTGTGCGGGAATGAGAGACCATTCCTTGGCAACGGAAATAAAAAGCCATCGATTGGCGACAGTGTAAGAAGGAAAAGGAAGGTCTCTATGGGGACTGTACAGCAGCAGTCGACGAAGGTAGTAGAAAAATAGCACATTCTGTCGTTGGCCGCGGCATTGCATACCATCTCGTTCAGGGGTGTGTCAATCAAGAAAGAGAGAATATTACGAGGTCCCCACACCCCCGAATTTTTCCCGATTTTGACGGCCTTTGTTGGCCCCTTAAATGAGGTTTTGTTGTTAAAAAGGTTTCCGCAGTTTGACGATCAGTTCGCGCTGGGAGGTGGGACGACTCACGTAAGTATTTGGTAGTGGAAGGAGGACACCCCATTTTGGAGTTGCATAGAAGTGCAGGGGATTACGTGGTGAGGTTTTTCAAAAGCAGGAGGTTGTTTTCCTAAGATTTCTAGCACAGAGGTAAAACGAGACAGTGGTCATTGCTACGATACAGAATCACACACACACACACACACACACACACACACACACACACACACACATATATATATATATATACACACATATATATATATATATATATATATATATATATATATATATATATATATATATATATATATATAACGATTTCAAACTAAACAAAGACCGAATTCCACCGAAAGTCATCCACCATTGTGTTAGCTTTGTGCAAGGAATCCAGCGTTCATTTTGCGACATATCCACTATCGAACGCTTATTATGGCTTGATGGCGCCAGCCTGGCAGAGTTAACACTTGTAGTCTATGAATAATGACTACAAGTGTATTTTCTCGTCCGTGTTCGTGCTAGCAACTTTGTAACATTTGTGTACCGTGAAAAATAAAAATACGTTTTTTACAAGTGTACGTGTCCATGTGGATTTTGCTTGTATACACACACACACACACACACACACATATATATATATATATATATATATATATATATATATATATATATATATATATAAACAAGTATTTATAGATACATATGTATATAAAACACTGATTCGGTTTTCATTATAGGGAGTGTCTCCAAAGAAAAACTGGAAAATGGTGGTCACGCCACAATGACATTTTACTTATTTCAGTAGCTAAACACTTCCATGGCATAACCTGCTTTATACAAATTCCCATGTGTGTGTGTATATATATATATATATATATATATATATATATATATATATGTGTGTGTGTGTGTGTGTGTGTGTGTGTGTGTGTGTGTGTGTGTATGTATGTATATAGAAGAATGTGTATACATGGACGTAGGTATTTGAAGACCCATTTGCAGTAGTCCAATGAACATATTTACCGTAGATGATAGTCAATTTACATTGCTATTCATTGGCCTTCGAATTCTTTCGCCCTTAACATACCCAAGTTAAATTAGAGCTGATTGAGTCGGATCATACACACTCACATCTTGGAATGCCCTGAACGCCTTCCACCTCAGACAGTCACTCTTTGAGGAAAATGGAGTCGGAAAAACAGGTTTGGGACTGAGATCAAATTTGGAATGTGTGAAATGGTAGTTTATGTGAGGGATCGAGTTGAATAAGTGGAATTTAATTGGGGATTAGGGTGTGGGTGGAATTTTAAGGCTGTTGGGTGAAAAAGGTGACATTTTGAAGGTTTCATTAAAATGATAAGTTTATTTCGGATTTGTTGATTTATGAAGTGTAGAAAGAGGAAATGACTGTGTAATGGAATAGCTATTGAAAGTTGAAAGATAGCTGAGTCTTCGTTGTCCATGAAGCACTGGATTCAGAGGCTAGACTACAGTTCTTTCTGTTGTCTATTCAATGCTTAGAAAAAAGTAAAAAATCTTTTGTTTCTTTTTCAGTCTGTTAACACTTGGAAATTCATGAAAGAGGCAAATGTCTTTGCTTACTATTTATTCATTTGTTAAGCAACTATCCGGAGTTTTAATTAGCTGCCCTTGAAAACGAAATTAAGAGCATTGGTAGTTTCCTCCTCGTGGCTATTTTCAGCCAGCCCTCTGAGTACCTTCGTGAACGTGGCCGTACGGGCAGAGGAAGACAATAATAAAATCTTGATAACAGCAGAGGATGTCATACAATGGAACTGGTTTGGAACTTTTGGCATCCAACAATGGATCTTAAGCCGTCCTCTCTCCCCCCCTCCCCTCCACAAATGGTGGGGGAATGAGGGGATCATGATGACTGCAAAGGTGAATTACAGGTTAATGTCACTTCCGATTACAGAGACCTGCGGGCGGTCTCTTGTTCTGTGAAAGAAAGAAGAAGATTGGATTGCAGTTGAATTGGTCTTGCTACCCTCATTGCTTTCAAGCCAAACCCCCAGTTCCTCTACCCTCTTTTCCACTTTCTCTGGATGCTGTTGTTAGAGAGAGAGAGAGAGAGAGAGAGAGAGAGAGAGAGAGAGAGAGAGAGTACGGTGTGAACAGTTAGGCCTCCTCCAGCACGTATAGCTTGCTTCATTTCCTCTGTGGTGGGTAGGCCTTTGTGTAACGGTTTTCGGGAATGTCTCAAAAAAAAAAAAAAAGGCCTGCTCACATCTATTTTTGTGTATCTTTCAGTGAAATATTTAGGTGTATTTTATGCAGGGAAGTTTTAAAATGTATGCGAATTTTTCCCCTGCCCGAATTTGCGTAATTTGTGGATACAGTTTCGTGGATGCGTGCGGAGATTTTGTGTGCATTCATATTCATAGGTGTTTTTGAAAATTACAGTTGTATCAGTGGTTTTTGTAAACAATGGATTTTTATGCATCGTGTGTGTGGTTTTGCATGTGTTTTGTGTGTGTGTGTGTGTGTGTGTTGTAGTGTACAAGCAAAGAACGCATGACCACATCAAGGAAACGTATAAATTAATCACGAGTGAATGAGGGTTTTATATAAACAGTTTGGGTTTTTATACAGTGTTGTATGTGTTTTTTGTATGTGTGTTGTGTGTGTTTTGTGTGTGTATTGTGGTGTACAAGTAAAGAACACACTGACACATCACGGAGACATATAAATCTGCCATAAACAAACAAGGCCGAAAGCCCCAAATGTATGTAGCCTACTTCCCGTGGGTCCTTCATTACGACCTGAGCTTATCTGTTGCTGACTCTTCGCGTGACACCGCCCATCCTCACACACACACACACACACACACACACACACACACACACACACATCCTTTCGCTGCTGATATTTTTGTGGAGATAAATCTCGTTTTTCCTCCGTTTTTGTTTCCGCGTTATTGCAGAGTCACCGGGCGTATCTGTGAGTACACGCTGGTGAGCTGTGATTGTAGAAATGGATTGTGGTTTGTTATGTCTGCGTAAATTTCGAAGTTTTAGGATGTTGGGAAGGTGGAGAAAAATGTGAGATAAAATTGTAATGATGATGATTTTGGTAAGTTTGTACAGAAAGTAGATGTTCAGGGGATAAGATATACACTTGGTTATAACTGATACTGTTACTATTAAAATTGGTAATGATATTGTTTTTGGTAGTGTACACAGGGAATGGATGTTCAGGGTTTATGATTTATACTGTTACTATTAAAATTGATAGTAATATTGTTTTTGGTTAGTGTATACAGAAAATAGATGTTCAGGGGATAAGATATATGGTTGTAATCGATACTGCTACTATTAAAATTGATAATATTGTTTTTGGTTAGTGTATACAGAAAATAGATGTTCAGGGGGTAAGTGTAATTGATACTGCTACTATTAAATTTGATGATAATATTGTTTTCGGTTAGTATATACAGAAAATAGATGTTCAGGTAATAAGATTAACACTTGGTTATCAATACAGTTTTTAGTATTATGGCTGCTTCTTCTTATTCTGACCAAATTGCCTTTATCAAACCATTCTTTATCTTTATAACATAACAGACAATAGTACTTATAAATCCCAAAATAATTCCCAAACACTGCTCTAGTCTCTTTTTGAGACCAACTTTGATAATCTGTAAATTCATAGACGACAAAACACACAGGAAGAAACCCTTCCATACGATTCGATATCAACTCCTCTGTAGTCAGTTCCGTTGGCTCTGTTTACATATAGGGGTTACCTCTTGCGGTTTTTGGTTACCGTATGAGCTTCCGATGACCGTGCCTATATTGTAGCACTAAAAGGCCGGGTTTATTCTCTCGTTTTCCTGTCCACAACGATTTTGGTTGTAGCCTCTGGTTTTATTATTTTTTTATTTTTCTAAGATGAGTTAGAGTCCTTGAAGATTTGAAGATCCATTCGCCAGGCTTAGCATTATTGGAATGCTTTGGTTGTGTGGGAAGGAATGAAAAAATAGAGCTAGACTCGACTGCCTTTTTCGCTTCGAACTTGGTTGAAAGTTTAAAGGTTTTTTTGTGTTATGTATTAGTATTTTGAATAAATTCTTGTTGACAAAAATTGTGTATATTTTCATAGGAAACAGTCATGATATGGTGCGGGAACTTAAATAGAATTTGTACAAAACCTACGTTGATTACAAGACTTTGTACAGAAGCTACATTTATTACTTGTTCGTTTATAAAAATTGTACAAAGTGTAAATTTTCTTAAATGAACATGTAATAACACACACATATATATATGTGCGTGTGTGTATGCATAGATGTGTATGTGTATATATACATATATATACATACACACACATATATATATATATATATATATATATATATATATATATATATATATATATATATATATATATATATATATATATATATATATATATATATACACACACAAAGACTGTCAATGCGAGCAATAACTGTGAAATCATTCCAAGTTAACTAATAATAACCTAATCACCTTATTTATCTTGCTGAATACACATCATCCATCACTGATGCCATCCACCCATCCATCCATCAACCAATCAATCAGGTGTCCCACCAAAAGGGGATAATTTAGTCTCGTCACGTGTCGTGATCCCGTCACGTTCGTGTTAAAAGGAGGCGTGTTTTTTTTTAGCTGTTGCATGATTTTGTTCATGCGCCCTTGCCCTTGCATGTGCAACCAACCTTGAATCACTTCGTTTCTTATTAACCTAGTTTTGCCCAAGTCTTAATGCTGGTGGTTTCGTCTTAATGCCGTCAGCATTCTTGGAAGTGCAGAGGATGGGACTCTTGTGTATGCGACGAGGGGAAAAGGTGTTTGTTTGATGGTTGAGTTAATTTTTCTAAGTTAATTTCTCTATCATTTTTATCAGTTTTCTGAAAAGAAAACTGTTGTGCCGGCTTTGTCTGTCCGTCCGCACTTTTTTCTGTCCGCCTCAGATCTTAAAAACTACTGAGGCTAGAGGGCTGCAAATTGGTATGTTGATCATCCACCCTCCAATCATCAAACATACCAAATTGCAGCCCTCTAGCCTCAGTGGTTTTTATTTCATTTAAGGTTAAAGTTAGACATAATCGTGCATCTGACAATGATATATGCCAGGTTAAAGTTTCATGGGCCGCGGCTCATACAGCATTATATCGAGACCACCGAAAGATAGATCTGTTTCCGGTGGCCTTGATTATACGATATACAGAAAACTCGATTGCGCCGAAGAAACTTCGGCGCATTTTTTACTTGTTATTACCGTATTGAGCTTTTATGTTTTACCTGTTATTTTATACTGAGCTAGAAACAGAGATACCCCATATGGACTTTGCTGTCATTTAAATCTCCATTTGTAGGACCTTTAAAAAGTATATCCTAGTTTTCCTAATTATTGCTACCATTACCTTGTTTGGTAATACACTCACCATAATTTGGGTCCTCATTTATAATTTTAAAACATTATGGGCGAGTTTTGAAGGGGCTTATTGGGGAACATCAACCATAATGTAATTGTCAACCCTTGAGGATACAAAAAATTATACTTATAGGCGATCCGGATCCATCCGGACCCGCACTGATGGCTAGGTCCTTGGAACGACGTAGGGTCGTCTGGTGGACTGAACATTCACTTTCTCATTCACGTTGGAATCTCAGTGTTGACATGTTGAGTAGGAGTGGCCTTAGTTACCGCAAAACTTCCATGTTCCCCAGACGAAAGCTGCTATTGATTCCTGGTCTACTGAAAATTTAAGAGTTTCGAGTTTGGAGAAATTGCAGAGTTCTTGTATCCACTGCTTTCGTAGGAAACGGATCGAAAGTAAATCCATAAGGAGAGTGGAACAAACTTAATATTTTTTGTTTATTTATGTGAATTCACGCAAGGGCTTCTAAAGTCTGGACTCCCTTATATAGTATGCGAATTTAAGCTTGATTCCTCTGTGTATCATATTTTGTTGTTGAATGGCCTCTGTTGAGCTAGCAGTGGAAGACTGACTTAGTTTTATTTTACAAATTGGTTTTACAACAACTTTTGTCATCGATTTCATGCGGGGTGTAGTTGTTATTATTATTATTATTATTATTATTATTATTATTATTATTATTAGTTTAACAGTAATGACAGTAAACAAATTCCTGTGTAAAGGTAAATATTTGTTAGAAAATGAGAGGGGGAGAGAGAGAGAGAGTTTAGATTTTACTACAGACCCTCTCTGTTTATTTGAAGTACCGAGTTACTGACCTGTTAAGCATAATATTTTCTTTACTGATAGTTAGGAGACAGTTATAATTCATCAAAACTTAATTAACTTCACATTATTCTCTAGGGTGATATTAGGCAAAGATTTTCCCTGAACTTACAATAACAAACAGCTTTCGAAAACGATCTGTGACCTAGATTATTCAGCGTTGAAGCAAATTATGTACCTATTTTATAGGAGCAGTGTTTACTTCCAATTATTTACTGATAGGAAAGTCTTCTGTGGGAGCGTTCTCTGTAAATCACCGGTGTTTGAGTTTGCCATTTAATGTTGATAACTGGGAATTTGCCTTGTGAATGCGGACGAGGGTGGGTTGGTTTACTCCAGGGGCCTCTCTCTCTCTCTCTCTCTCTCTCTCTCTCTCTCTCTCTCTCTCTCTCTCTCTCTCTCTCTCTCTCTCTAACGAATGGCAGTTTCAGATAAAATAATGAGGATTGTGCAATATTATAGTAGACGATGGGATTGTTTGTCTTGGAAATGCTCTCTCTCTCTCTCTCTCTCTCTCTCTCTCTCTCTCTCTCTCTCTCTCTCTCTCTCTCTCTCTCTCTCTCTCTACGAATGGCAATGGCAGTTTCAGATAAAATAATGAAGAAGGATATGCAATATTATAGTAGACGATGGGATTGTTTGTCTTGGAAATGCTCTCTCTCTCTCTCTCTCTCTCTCTCTCTCTCTCTCTCTCTCTCTCTCTCTCTCTCTCTCTCTCATCCTGTTTGTGCGCGTATGATTTCATGCTAATGCAGTAAATGTATGTGCTCAGTAAAGAGGATCGGATATTCTATACCGGATACCCGAGGCCACAGGCCCCCAACTCTCTCTCTCTCTCTCTCTCTCTCTCTCTCTCTCTCTCTCTCTCTCTCTCTCTCTCTCTGGCTCACATACCACAAGCCCTCGAGGGTAATCGGCACTACATCCGCGTTACATTAGACCCTCTTTAGCGAGATGCTGTGTTGGGGCCTTTTAAACATCACCGTGACAGTGTACACAGAGTTTCGCGGTCTTGCTGTGTTTGCTGTTCGATAATATTGATGATGAAGGCTGCTGGTCCTTCTAGAAGATGTTGTATGCTGTCATTGACTAAGTTGACCACCGTGGTTGCGACGCCAGATTGCTTACAGTAGTAATTCAGTTCAATTCATTGAATCGTCTCAAACGTATTGATGATGAGGACTGTTGGTCTTTCTTGATACTGTGTATTTGTTTTTTTTTTTTTTTCATGCTGTCATTGACTAACTTGACCAATGTGGTTGCAACGCCATATAGCTCACAGTAATTCAGTGTTATTCATTGATTCGTTTCAAACTTATTCATTCTTCAGTTGCACAGTGATGGTGTATAAAGTGATCTTGTATGTATTCGATAATGTTTAAAGTAATCCTTTCCGTATTTTGCATTAATACCATGATACTGACGGCGTCAGTAACCTACATGTTGTGACGCCAGTTTTAGTAGCCATAATCAGTCAATCAGTCACCATGAATTGATGAGGAATACTGCTTCTTGAGGCTAGTTTTCTCTGTTCATAATAACTTATTATCCCATTATCAGTGCACTGTACAGTATAGTGATACTGTGAAGTTGCACCGTG
>NC_089787.1:27798123-27803123 GCF_040412425.1 Macrobrachium rosenbergii | reverse complement strand
AGGTCTAAAGGATGATTAATGCTAAATAATATTAAATATATATATATATATATATATATATATATATATATATATATATATATATATATATATATATATATATATATACAGTTTATTTACATTATATATGTATGAATGTACACATGTATATATATAAACTGTATACACATATATATATACATACATGTATATATTATGCACTATATTTTTATGCATGCAAGAGAGAGAGAGAGAGAGAGAGAGAGAGAGAATTCTTGACATAATGGAAAAGAGAGAAGGGGGAGAAGAATTAAGAGAGTGTCGGAGCATTGTTTAGAGTACTCTTCTTCTTCTTCTTCTTTGTGTTTTGAAGAAAGGAAAGAAGGGACTTCGTGTGGGCTCGATAAATCAATCTTCAGAAAATACTGGAGAGGTGACCCGTGTTTGGGAGAATTCATTGATGAGAGATTTCATTCAGCCGCTGAACAATTGCCAGGTGCATTTCAGTGACACAAGTGTACAACATTAGTTTATAAATGTTTTATAACATTAGTTTACAATTATATATATATATATATATATATATATATATATATATATATATATATATATATATATATATATATGTATGTGTATATATGTGTGTATATATTATTACATCACCACATGCAAAGCTAAACTGCAGAATAAAGGGGTCGTGCATTCATGCATAATTTATATCTCATTTTTCTCAAGTGAGCTGTTTGGCGTTTGTAAATTGCAACGTGTTTATGTACGACTGAATAAACAGCACATCAAGCAAGCACTCGTGCGCTTTCTTCCGCACCCCCATTAAAAAATAAAAAAAAAAACAAGGGTCCGTTCAGAATAACACGTCCCGAGTGTTTTGATAAGCTCTCTTGCTTGTTAGCCAGGGGGAAATTGGCCTTTGTTTTTTTATTATTATTTTCGTTTTGATGTTGCGTTACGTGAAGTTCCTTCTCTCCCATTTTCTTTATTTTATTTTTTTTGTAGTTAATTGGAATCTTTGGAGTCTTTGCCTTTTATTTCACTTCTTTGAAGTATGGAATTTCTCTTTATTCCTTTTCATTTTCTTTTAAGGAATTCATTAACTGGAATGTTGCTTGGAATTCTTTGTAAGGTCGTCAAGGTCTGCTTCCTTTGTTGCTAAGGTCTCGAGATCGGTGACATCATCCCCTCCCTCACTGTCGTAGGATTCCAGGTTGGAATTCCTGGGAATGATGTTATGCACACGATCCTTTCAAATCCACTTTGACTCTGTTGTCCTTGTGCATAGGAATGTGTACCTGGTAGCTAACCAGTTGTAGGGTGTCACATTCTTGGTGGTCATAGTTTTGGCCTAGGAATCTCATATAAATATATATATATATATATATATATATATATATATATATATATATATATATATATATATATATATATGTATATATATATATATATATATATATATATATATATATATATATATATATATATATATATATATATATATATATATATATATATATATAATTTTGCAACCATTTTTTCTTTTACGCGTTCATTCATAGAGATTTTCTTAATATAATTTTTTGTTATTTCGGAAAATTGTTTTTTCAGGTTAATGTTAATAAGAAAATATGTTTTTTTCACAAAAATATGATATTCTCTTTCATTTTCTCAAAACTTCTCATTTGACAGCAATCCTTACGGTTTTGTTTATGGTTTTTGACCCTTGCTTGGGAACAAGCAAATCGACTACAAAAACCGACCTTTTAAGGTCAGAGGGATAAGTAGGATGAAAATAGAGAGGATGAGCGAGATGGTGGGCGGGATTTGGGAAAGGATGTGTCGGGGGGAGTGGGGGGGCCACAAGTGGGGTTTTTGTGAAGGTGGGCGTCAGGGCTCTTGTTTTAGGGGCAAGGTTGAAATTTTGTGGGTGGAAATGTCAGAGAGATGGTTTTAATCGTCGTTATTCTTTGTTTGTTTCTTTGTTAATACATTTTTATGTATTTATTAATTTATTAATATGTTTTTTCTTTTTTTGATAAGCGAGATTTCTTTCTGTATTGTCCCCTTACCTCATCTTACTTCCTCCTAATGAATGCCATATTCTTTGGAAGCTTGAATTTCAAGTTAATGGCCCCTTTGGTGGGCTTTTTCCGTTTGAATAGGGTTCATCTTCTAAATAATAATAATAATAATAATAATAGTAATAATTTGTTTTTGTTAGGACGTTGAGTTTGTTGATTAATATTGAGGAAGATGAATTGAGATGATGGGTAACTGGAGGAATTCTTTGATGTGGATGGTGAAATTTATATGTGAAAGTTGCAGTTAATTAAATAGATATTGTAAATAAAATAGCTCCACTAGTAAGTTATTTTACAGAATGTTTACCCAATAAAGCAATTTTAATCCACCGTGGCGCCAGTGTATTAAAAGGAAAGAAGCAAAGCGCTAAGTTCTGGTATATTCAATATTTAACTTTTTTTTTTTTGTGTTTTTCATATCCACTCCAAGTTCATTTCATTCCGAAGCTATCTGGGTCCATCATTCTTAAAAGAGAGACTCAATTTTTAAAAGTACTCATTTTTTACTGTCAAGTTGACCTACTTCAAAAAAAAAAGTTAACTCCGATCAGGTTGCATTTCCCGTTAAATAACTTTGCCTGCAAATGAATGTTAATTGACAAGGGACCAAGCTGAACACTTCCTTAATAGGGAGCGCCCCCTCCTGACGTGTCCGCTTCTGACGAAGCCAAATGAATAACTGTATTTAATCGACCCGGTGTTGTCGCCACATGCATGACAATGCGGCTGGGGGAACAAGAGTGAGAGTTGAGAGTTGATCTGTCTGATAGAGCCGTGGTCTTTGAAAGCAGTATCTGGAGAACGCGATCTCTTCATTTGCTTTGGTCTTTTGTTGTCTTGACTCTGGGCTTTTTCCACAGAATTAGCTAATACTGGTGGCAAAGAAGAGGTGGTACATGTTTCTGCTTGTGTGACATTGCTTTCACGAATATCCAGTGCTTTAATTCTGCACCAGAATAGAAGAATATTGGGGAACTTGTTGGAAGTGTAGCTCAAGGGGCTAAAAGTGGCAAAAATGTTCTGTTCTATCTTTTACTGTCATGACTGGGATTTTTCCACAAAACGTTGGTGGAAAATTTAAAGTCATGCATGTTCCTGGTTTGTGGCATTACTATCACGAATATCCAGGGCTTTAATTCTGCACCAGAATAGAAAAATATTGGCTAAATTGTTGGAAGTGTAGCGCAAGGTGTTCAAAGTGCCAGAACACTTGATCATGAGATAGCACCTTTAAGTGTGAAAGTTAAAGTTAAGGTGGTACCTGGCTAGCAACTTTTCTTATGGGAAGTTTTAGCATCCTGCCACCGAACTTCGCATCAAGTACCCAGTATTTTTTTTGTACTGGTGACCGTAAAAGCAAGTTCAAATTTGCCACTGACGCTGAGTACTTGTTGCAAAGTACGGCGGCAGAATACTGAAAGGTATCGGAAACTGCGCTCGTGTGTCATGGCTTTTTGGGTTATGCTATGATATATATATATATATATATATATATATATATATATATATATATATATATATATATATATATATATATATATATACATGTACAGTATATTGGAACTAATCGAAACATGAGTACGTGTTTCACATGAATAACTTTCTGATTCAAATCGGGATCGAACTCCAGTCTCTCAAATGAAGGGCCAGGGTGCCACCAATGTTGGGCGGCAGCCTGCCCAGGAAAAGCCTCATGTTCAGAAGTACTTAGGCTCCAGCTTCTTTTATGTCCTATGTGGATCAATTGGTAGCTCTCTGGCCTTTCATTCGAGAGACCTGAGTTGGACCTGAAGTGAGCCAGAAATATTTATAAATTTCTGACTCACATTGGGATTGAGCCCTGGTCTTTCAAATGAGAGGCCAGGGCGTTACCAATTGACTCATATATATATTTATATATATATACAGTATATATATACACTTGTTTGTGTGTGTGTTTCCACTTAACTGTTTTCGTCATCATTTGACCCAATGTGAGCCATAAATATTTATGAATTTCTGACTCACATTGGGTTCGAGTCCCGGTCTTTCAAATGAGAGGCCAGGGTGTTACTAATTAACCCATATATATATATATATATATATATATATATATATATATATATATATATATATATATATATAAATTTTTTTATTGTATTTCCACTTAACTGTTTTCGTCATTACTTGACAAGGCTTCCATTTCTTGGTATATTGTTTATTTTATATATGTGTACCAATAACAAAAACCAACGACCTACAAGCCTCCTCTTCCCAGAGGGGATCGGATCGAGTATCTCCGTGATCTACCTGGAGACGAACTGGATGATTAGGTCTCTCAGAGGTGTACGCTTACCTGCGTTATCTCGGAAGCAGCTTACCTGGGATTCTTCTTCTCCTTTTTTATTGAGGAGTGTTTGGTTACGGGAGTCTCCTTTCCCCTCTTGCGTCCGTCTTACGGCGGTTATCATCACTCGGTTGTGTTTTCTGTGGTCCCGTAGCTTTTGTTTTTGTTTCTTGTTGGGATTTTTGGTGTTGTGATGTTTCTCCTTTTTTTTTTTTTTTTTTTTTTTGTTTGTTGTTGCTTTGTACTTTGACGAGGTTCTGTTTTCTGGAGCCATGGGGATTTTACTTTATGTTGATGGATAACTATTAGTGGTGTTACTGCTCCTGTTTGTATCGTGATTATTAACAATATGTTAGTATTATTAATAGGAACACACATACGCACACACACATATATAAATATATATATATATATATAGATTTTATATTTATACATATATATACATGTTTATTTATATATAAATATTTAACATGTATTCAGCATATATGAGAAATATCTATACATTTTATATATTTAAATATGTTATATATATATATATATATATATATATAGATTTTATATTTATACATATATATACATGTTTTATATATATATATATATAT
>NC_089787.1:27790623-27795623 GCF_040412425.1 Macrobrachium rosenbergii | reverse complement strand
AGAGAGAGAGAGAGAGAGAGAGAGAGAGAGAGAGAGAGAGAGAGATCTATTGGTAACAAGGAATGAAAAATAAAATATTCCGAGTATGGTAATCTAGCACCGTGTCAAGGTACATATCCTTCTAGAGTCTAGATCCTACCACTTTTATGTAGTCATTGTAAACTATTGTGTTCGCATTACGGAAAAAAAATCTGAATTGTCAAAATGCCGGAAGATAGCCCTCGTTAATGCCGAGGACGACTCGAGTGCAGTACGACTTGAGACGGATATAGGCTACAAGCCTAGTCACCCTCTCGGTGGCCACACTCCGGCCCTTGCTTCCCCCTGGGGGAGGGGGGATTTTAAGCGTGTCACCCCTTCCCCCCCGTCCCCCACCTCCACACCACCACGTGGGGGCGACATTTTTCTTCATAGAATTTCATGAAAATTAATAAAGCCGTGACATGCGTTACGTAACATCCTTTTTATTCTTGATAGACGTATCCTTGTAACCTGAGTGGGGCTTTTATTTTTTTTTTATGACGTAGGATTACCTGATGATGCTTCATATTTTCTGGTTGAATTTTTTTTTTTTAAAGTCAGGTGCCGGGTGAATTATGTCAAGTATTGCATTTAGATTTTTTTTTTTTATTCTTTGTATACTGTCAAATCTGATTGGAAGCTCTCTCTCTCTCTCTCTCTCTCTCTCTCTCTCTCTCTCTCTCTCTCTCTCTCTCTCTAGAGGATGAAGATTCAGATAATGGTGAGAGTGCGAGAAGCATATTTTAAAAATTCCCTCTCTCTCTCTCTCTCTCTCTCTCTCTCTCTCTCTCTCTCTCTCTCTCTCTCTCTCTCTCTCTCTTTCTCTTTAGAGAATGAAATTCAGATCTCTCTCTCTCTCTCTCTCTCTCTCTCTCTCTCTCTCTCTCTCTCTCTCTCTCTCCAGTTACATCCTGATGTTCATCAAGTGTACAGGGCACATGCCAACCTTAATATTCCTTCCTCAGTTCCCTATATAGTATTCCGTTCTTGGCAAAAACGAGATACACCCTGTAATGCGGGATTTACTGGTCAGAAGCTGTTGAGATACCGGTCAGTAGTTGCTGACCGTTGTTAAGCAAGGTCCTCCAATAGACGGTCTCATTGGGAGGCACACTCCGCATAAATGATGGGCAAAGGCCGACCTCCTCTCTCTCTCTCTCTCTCTCTCTCTCTCTCTCTCTCTCTCTCTCTCTCTCTCTCCGTGTGCGCAGGAGATTAAATCTTAACTAGTGGCGATCATGCTATGAGCCTCCTCTCTCTCTCTCTCTCTCTCTCTCTCTCTCTCTCTCTCTCTCTCTCGTTAGTGCGGTGACACCGTTTATGGGTTGCAACCAAAGAGTCCGCGTTTGAACCCGCCCCCTTGCCGGACAATAAAAAAACTTCGACACATTTCCTCTCAAATCCAGTAATTTTTCTCTTTACCGAAGCAGTGAATTAGGAACCTGCTTTTTTTTTTTTTTTGTCGAGTTTTGTGGGTCATAGTTGGGATGGGGAGACAAAAAAAAAAAAACAGAAGCCAGTGATCAGTACCTTGTCAAAATGTATGCCATCATGTCATCACATAAAAAAAAAATGAAGTGTTTCGACGTGGTACGCCAGCCTCCACTGGCGTGAAGCCATTCATTAGATCGAAGATATTTCTCTTCTCTCTCTCTCTCTCTCTCTCTCTCTCTCTCTCTCTCTCTCTCTCTCTCTCTCTAAGGATGAAAAGTGGTGTTGTAAATGCATTCCATTTTGGCAGTCACATGTTGCGTATTGCATAATCTCTCTCTCTCTCTCTCTCTCTCTCTCTCTCTCTCTCTCTCTCTCTCTCTCTCTGGTGTTGTAAATGCATTCCATTTTGCAGTCTGGTTAAACTAAGATATACTTATCTCTCTCTCTCTCTCTCTCTCTCTCTCTCTCTCTCTCTCTCTCTCTCTCTCTCTCTCTCTCTCTCTCTCTCTAGGATGACATTCTTATTGTATTGAGCCGAACCTTCAAAGAAATTAGACCCATGTTTTAACGAGTGCAGAGTTTTAAATGTTGTTTGATTTGTAAAACCTGAAGATTATATTTATTATTAAATTAGATATCAAAAGGTAATTTAAGACATTTTTCTAACTAGGCTTAAAAACATGGGGACTACGTCCGTTTGTCCATACACTTGTTTTAGAAACTATTCCTGAAAGATATGAAATGTTAAATAATATTGGTGACATTAATTTTTTTGGATAATGAAGCTATTTGAGAAAAAACGTAATTCAACGTGAAAGTAAATTTCTTTCTAATGCAAATTTATTATTCCTTTCGGTCCTTCGTCTTCAATGTTTGAACCTTTTCTACTCTTCCGTGTCTCTGTAGCGTAAATCTGGAACAAGTGGGATTTTTACGCGTTTCTTAGATGTATTTGCTTCCCATTAGTTACGCATTTACAGAAAAATTCTGCAGCTTAGCACAATATAACAAGTGGTGAAATAGTTTCAGTGTTCACAAGGAACATGCCGGGGCTTCTCTGCTTAAATAAAATTTTTTCGTTTCAAGCAGAGAAAGAGGGATAAACAGTTATCTATAGCTTTATCAAGTTTGATGTATAGATCTTCAGCGTTGCGGAACCTTCCACATACTAAGTAAACAGTCAGGCGTGGGGATTCAGGAAACACAGAGGAAAATAGGAAGTTCCATGTTTGAGGAGTAAATGGTATGGAAGAACGATCAAGTGATAACATTTGACGATACATTTTCCAGTGTTATTTGTTTACAATTTGTATGAATTAGACTCTTCTCCGCATATGGTTTAATGTTAGACAATAACAATTAGAAAACAGCAGATGATTGGTAACACATTAATGGAAACGAAAAGAAAGCTTGAAGGGTGTACTCTCTGAACCCGCGGGTAGCCTTGTTCTTCGCATGAGCCAAAGTGGTTCGCATCGCTATCTCTCGTCTAACATATAACTGAAACCGTATCTTGGACCTTCACATGCCATTAGCCATTTGAGGACATTTCCGTATCACGTGCCATTTACACCCTGCTAGGTCGTTTAAGTAAGCATGCTTTTTGATGTATGTCATTCAGCGTTGTTGGACATAGTACAGCATTGATAAACTTTGTGCTAGTCCAAGGGCACAGTGATAGCTGTCATTCTCCAACACTAGTCCTTGGGAAACTCTCTCTCTCTCTCTCTCTCTCTCTCTCTCTCTCTCTCTCTCTCTCTCTGTATGTGGGTGTGTGTGTGTCTGAAGATGAGTCTTATTAAACATCTGTTAGGCAGACTTGTGTTCCTTTGTTTAACAGAGAAGTGTTTCATTCCTTAATATCATATGCACAGTAAATGATATATGAAAAGGGTTAAGACATTGTTATGGTAAATTTTTTACAAAAGGACTCAAACGTTAAAATGTAAACAGGATTGCTCTTAGATGTAAAATAAGTAAATGTATTTTTTTTTAATTTCCTATATAGAGTAATTCTGGGGATTCTAAGCTGATTCCCATCATGACTGTAGTATAAAATGTGCATTGCATAATACAGAAACTAATAACACTCTCGTTTACTATCACCTTATATATATATATATATATATATATATATATATATATATATATATATATATATATATATATATATATATATATATATATATATATATATATAAATACATATATACACATAAAATTATATATATATATATATATATATATACATTTATATTATATATATATATATATATATTAGTTGACATAAAAGAAAATAATGTTAGAAAATACAAAACACTGGCACTAAAAAACTTTAGCAATGCGATAAAAAAAAGAGTTCAGGGTACGCAGTAGTTCAAGAATGCATTGCACTTACGAAAAGAAGATGTATTTTTCAAAACATGTTTTGAGAACTTACATATATATTGCGCTAGCGAAAAGAAGATATATTTTTCAAAACATGTTTTGAGAATTTATATATATTGCACTAGCAAAAAGAAGATTTATTTTTCAAAACGTGGTTCGAGAATTTATAGCTGTTGCCCAGAAGTACAATGAAAACAGCACCGTCCGTATAAATTGCCTTGTTTGTTCGGGCGTAATATCCTAGTTGCAACATGAATTTCGTAGGCAGGAACTATGAAATATAAGTTTATTCTGCCGTTATGAGTTATTGCGAATCCGTCGCTCAATGGCAGTTCTGTCAAACTCCCAAACTTATGATTTTGTAATTGTCTGGGGACACTGTTTGCGCTGCGTTCGTCATCGCGGCATCACTTGATAATTTCAACTGGCGTTGCTGTTAGTCTGTTGTACTGATAGCCTTATCATTATTGTTTGTTATTATTAATTGTATTATTATTTGTTGTTAGGAATAATGGTGTTATTGCTGTTAATGATGTCAAAATAGTTTATGATAGGAGTATATGATGTCATAGTAGCCTTACAAGACATTAATAATTATTATAATGGTGTTATTGTTGTTAATAATATCAAAACAGTTTATGATAGGAATATATGATGTCATTGTAGAGTCTTAACATAACATTAGGGTAGAATGATACAAACGGCTACTTATCTATTCAAGCCCATATATTACTAATGGCAAAATATTTATATTATTGATTTTTGTGCAGCAGAAATTTGAATATTATCTGTTAGTTTCTTTCCTAAGTTGGAACAAACCATAATCTTGGTTGACAGCAGAGTCTGATGGTATGCTTTTGGGTTTTTGTGAAGTTTGGTTTTACATAATAGATTAGACAAGATCATAGCATAAATTCCTATTCACTCGTATATGTGTGTGCGTTTTTTTTTTTTTTTTACCAGAGCTGGCAGTTTTCAGGTCGTATTTTTTTTTATTATTATTATTGTTGCCTGTTGGGTGTAATGCTTTCTCAATTGTGTGTTCATATTTTTTTTTTTTTTGTATGTTGTCATGGTTTTTTTTATAGATTTACTTTCTGGGTCGAACTTTGTCACACGTAAGTATTTTTATATATTTTTATATGCATTTATAAATA
>NC_089787.1:27785623-27788123 GCF_040412425.1 Macrobrachium rosenbergii | reverse complement strand
TTGCGTAATCTCTCTCTCTCTCTCTCTCTCTCTCTCTCTCTCTCTCTCTCTCTCTCTATATATATATATATATATATATATATATATATATATATATATATATATATATATATATATATATATATATATATATATATATATATATATATAAACACATAGGCTATATAATGTGTATATGATTGTTTGTATTTTTCCAATAAAATTAAATAACACATTCATTGTTCCTCCCCCTAATTTAAATGTATCATGTGTTGGATCACCGTGGAATGCCAGTAGGTTTGCGTTGTGGCATTATTAATGCCCGAACTGAATTTTTATGCACCAATTAACAAATGTTTTAGTTATTCCGCTGTTATTTTTTGGGTACAGGCTGCATACAGTTATCTCTTTTGATCCTTTTGAGGACTCGTCCTAACCATTAGCCACAGTTACATTTTACTATTAATTATTAGTAATCATAACGAAAGGTAGACATGGAAAAAGGTGATAACGGGTTAATAAAAAAATAGGATTTAAAAAAATTTTAAAAACTTTCAGTAATATCTACTACGATTCCTATAGTAACACAAGAGTGCTTTGAGATTTGCCTTATTCGTCTGTGCCTGCATCATGTCAGTCTTACTGATCTTAGGTGTGATGTGACACCCAGTCTCTCTCTCTCTCTCTCTCTCTCTCTCTCTCTCTCTCTCTCTCTCTCTCTCTCTCTCTCTCAAATTTCACAGGTATTTGCCTCAATCCTAAGGCCTGTGTTATATTGGTTAATGTTTTTGCTTGTTGGTAATAGTTGGTGAATGCCCATGTAAGGCATTACATAAGCGTGTGTTTTATGGTGATTAATAAAAAAATATCAGGTTTAAAAAAAACACGCCCAGATGAGTTTTGTGTCCGTTTGCACGTATGTATAAAGCTCTTAAGAATTGAAAGAACCGGCGAGTAGGAACTAGTTTGTATGTGTGCATGTGTGTGAGTGTGTGGCATATATTGAAAGTGCAAATGGTCAAGCTTAAAGCTGATGAGTCTCTCTCTCTCTCTCTCTCTCTCTCTCTCTCTCTCTCTCTCTCTCTCTCTCTCTCTCTCTCTAAGGGAAGAAGGGAAGAGTACGCTGCGTCGAATGCTGAAACTCCCCTGCCCGGGGTGTCAGTAGTAGCCGTCACCGTTTCGTAATGTTTCTCATATAAATTGGCAATCGATGCTTAGTGGTGTTTCTCATATAAAGGTGCGTTCACTATTTAGTGGTGGTTCTCCCGGGAGATGGCTGTCATTAATGACATCTCTGCATACGAGACGCCATTACTTGATTTGTTATTTCATTGGGGCGTCTGTTTCTTTCTCGTGCCGTGAAAGGTTCTTGTTCGGGCTAATATTAGGTCATTGTGGGTTATTGAAGAGGCATTTACGTAACTGTGATACATCTAGTTATTGAAGCATCTGTTACAATAGTGGAGGAAATATGATTCTCTGCGTTCAGGTTAAGTGTAATGCAGCCTTGTTTTAAACAGTAATAGACAACGAATGTTCGTAATGTTTAGGATAACGTTTTTCCAGTTTTAATTTAAGTAATATGATTGATCTGTCGTGTCGTAATCAGTAATAAGAAAGGTTTATATATATATATATATATATATATATATATATATATATATATATATATATATATATATATATATATATATATATTAATTGTATATATATTATTATTAGTATTGTTTATTTATTTTCAAGAAACTGGTATTGGAACATAAACGAATTAAGCACTTAGAACAATTAGATTCCATTTTATTTAGAATTAAGCTTTACGCAATAGGGGTAGAAACATTAGTAGAAAAACACATTCAATGCCTCTCTTGAGTCAACTTTATATTCTCGTCAGATAACGGGTGATAATGAAATGGAATTAGTTCCATTCGAGTCCTCGCTTTCAAGATGTCCCCCGATAAGATAATGTAATGTGAAAGCCCCATTTCCCAATTACTTTTCTTGCGTCCGTGCAATAACAGATAAGGAAATTACCATTTGTGACCATGAGTATTTTTAACCAGGTGCGCCAGGAAGTAAAGGTAATTCACGTAAGAAAATAGATTAATAAAAAAAAAAAAAAAAAAGTTTTCCCAATGGATTATCGAAATGTGGTGTGACAGTCCCGTAGAGTATGTGTTAGCGAGATAAAATTACAGCATCTTAAGTGGCAACTTCTAACTGTGAAGAGATATTTTCAAGTTTTTACAACATTAACCCACGGTTATAATAATTCTAGGATCTTTTAGTATATAACTTACCCAATGACGCTTACTGGATAGCAATGTTATACTTAATTAAGCGAAACTATGAATTTTGAAAGTTAATAGCATTGTTAAGACTATTCTTTAATATTTTAGATAACATTGTAAACGGCTTTGGGCTTTTTCCAAAATGTAGGTGAACGTTAAAGCAGTTATAG
This sequence comes from Macrobrachium rosenbergii, assembly GCF_040412425.1. Classification (NCBI taxonomy): domain Eukaryota; kingdom Metazoa; phylum Arthropoda; class Malacostraca; order Decapoda; family Palaemonidae; genus Macrobrachium; species Macrobrachium rosenbergii. The sequence continues at coordinate 27,785,686 of NC_089787.1, read as the reverse complement.
AGACATATCTATAATAATTTTCCTTTTCTCTCATGCACATAAAATTTCTTTCACCATCAACGT
>NC_089787.1:27768123-27783123 GCF_040412425.1 Macrobrachium rosenbergii | reverse complement strand
CATCCATTCAATTTACGTTTCTTGATATTGTAAGAATTCAGGGATATTAATTTTTTATTTTAAGAATTCAAGGATATTAATTTTATTAGGAGGTTGATATATGGACACATTTGTTTTTTTTTTTACCGTATATTTTCTTTGAGAGACTGAATCTTGGATATTTATTATAATGATGTGCTTTCTTTGAGAGACTGTTTTGGGGATAATTTTCCTTTAATTAAAATCATGACCCCCATATTGTCTGCATATCCATATTAAGATTGTCTTGGCTTCTCTTCCCAATGGGGTTGTATATGCACAAAGATGTTGTTGATTTCCGTAGAATATTTTATATACACTCAAAAAAAAAAAGTGGTAAAGGGGTTGGGTGGGGGCGTCAGGGAGGTGATGATTATAATTCTTGTGATGTAATGAAGTGTAATATCTTGATAAATCTCCCTTGTAATATCTTGTTAATCATTACCGCCTTATAACCATCCCTCTTTTAATAGAGAAGAGTATGTAGCTTCAGGATTTTTACCTAGTGTTTATTTACTTATTTATTTATTTATTTATTTATTTATTTATTTATTTATATATTTATTACTTTTTTTATCTGTTTACCATGAGTCTCCTTTTTAGTGGAAAAGGCATTGAATTACTCGTCAGTTCATTTTGGGGAAAAAGGGTGGAGTCCTTTAATCCTGGCTTCTCACCCATTTCGTATTTTCGTTTTTCTTATTTATCTGTTTATTTACTGTCAAACATTTCATCTTTATTCACCTGAATTTAAGTTTTAAGTCATGACTTTTGTTTGGGCTGGTCATTGAATTGAGTCATATTTTTATGCAAGCCATTTATTGTTTTATTGCATGCTGATTTCTTTTTTAAATTGAAGGTTATGTATTGAAAAAAGATTAATTGAATTTGCAAATTATGGTTCTACAGTTTGAAAATTGATACAAAATTAATTTTATTTGTGATAAATGGCCCAGATTTTATGAACAAAACTCACATGACTTGTATAGATAACCCTGTAAAATTCCGACTGTTTTTTCAATCAGATTTAAATAAAGAATCAAAATAAGGAAAATTATATAAGAAAGGAAATAAACAGGAAGTTCCTGAATAACAAAATACTAAAAAAAAATGTAATAATAATCCACATTCTCTGTTAAATAAAAACAAACTCATAAATGTTTTTGGCCAGATATGTACCTTGGATCAACGTGATCTCATTACTGTGTGATCGTATCTCGATTGGATCTTGAATATTTTAAATAGAAAACTTGCAACAGGAATACTTTTGCTGTGGATGATGTTTCTTGATTCTGCAACAGATTTGTAAACGTCAGATGTTTTAGATAATATGAAACTTTTGGTATTATTATTATTATTATTATTATTATTATTATTATTATTATTATTATTATTATTATTATTATTATTAAAGAGGATTTCTTCCCCGCTTTGTCTCTCAGTATCATCATCTCGAGTTTTCAACAGACTCGGTTTGTGTTATTATTATTATTATTATTATTATTATTATTATTATTATTATTATTATTATTATTATTAAGGAGAGATTCTCTCTCCCCTCTCTCTCTCTCTCTCTCTCTCTCTCTCTCTCTCTCTCTAGATACGGAAACCTCTTAAAATAAAAGAGAGACTGATTTGATGTTCATAAGGTTATATACTATGAAACTTTGCATTATTGTTATTATTATTACTATTATTATTATTAAAATGAGTATAAAGTGAGAGACTTCTCCACCGTCTCTCTCTCTCTCGCATCGCCCTCCTGTCTCTCTCTCTCTCTAGATAAGGAAATCTCTTAAAATAAAAGAGAGACAGAATTGTAAACATCGTGAGGTTTATATAGTATGGAACTCTTGCTTATATTATTATTATTATTATTATTATTATTATTATTATTATTATTACTCATACGATTAAAGAGAGACTTCGCCCTCCTGTCTCTCTCTCCCTATCTCTGTCTCTCTCTCTAGAGACGGAAATCTCCTAAAAATAAAAGAGAGAACTAACGCGTCTTCACTTCTTGCAGGGAAAACACTGTGTGAGGCGTGCGGTAAGAAGTGCTCCGGGGAAGTTCTGCGGGTCCAGGAGAAGTACTTCCATATCAACTGCTTCAAGTGTCACAGTAAGTGTTCTCTCTCTCTCTCTCTCTCTCTCTCTCTCTCTCTCTCTCTCTCTCTCTCTCTCTCAAGGTCCTACTTTACGTCTTCGTGTTTCTTCGTGATGTTGCAGAATGTGTACATTAATTAATTTTGAGATTTGCTCTCTCTCTCTCTCTCTCTCTCTCTCTCTCTCTCTCTCTCTCTCTCTCTCTCTCTGAAGGTCCTACTTTGTGTCTTTGTATCTCTTCGTGATGTTGCAGAATTACATTAATTTTAAGATATGTTCTCTCTCTCTCTCTCTCTCTCTCTCTCTCTCTCTCTCTCTCTCTCTCTCTCTCTCTCTCCTTGATGGCGCTGAGATTTATATTACTTGCATGACTTACTCTCTCTTTCTCTATCTCTCCATGATGTTGAAGTGTCTATATTCATTATAGGATGTATTCTCTCTCTCTCTCTCTCTCTCTCTCTCTCTCTCTCTCTCTCTCTCACATTAAAACTGACTGGGAATGATTTTATGTTCTGTTCTTCCCAAGGACTATCAACACTTAACCTGTGGCTCGTTCCTTATTAGGACAGAAGGCGGTGAAAGTCTTGTTGGTTGTATCCGAAGAGAAAAAGGAATGCTGGGTCTTTTTCACCCGAGTGTTTGTGCCTCTCGTGTGCGCACGCGCATGCGAATACCTATTTTTTGTCCGTGTTAGGATCGAGGCTTCGTATGTGCACAGTGCTGTGCCTGAATTTTTGTCATCTTTGGGACTGGCTTTTGAATGATAATATTTTTACTTTCAACTTTTTTAACATTCTTGTGGAGAAAAAAGTTCTGAAAGGTATGACTATTTAGTCTTCAAAAAAGTCTTATTAGTGTTTTATACGTGTCATGCTCATTTCGAAAAGTCCCACTTGAATTAATACTTAGTCTTTGCCTCAGTCTTGTGAAGTTCATAAAAGATTTTCCCAGACTTCATATTTCAGGCTTTTATAAAAAAAAAGTTTCTGAAAAGTACGATGATATTTAATCTTCAAAAAAGTCTAACTGGTGTTTGATACGTGTCCTATTCAGTATGAAAGGTCCTGGTTAGTCTTTACTTCAGTCTGGTGAACTTCACAAACGATTTTCCCAGACTTCATATTTCAGGCTCTTAGAAAAAATTTCTGAAAAATATGACGTTTTTTAATATTAAAAAAAGTCGTAATGGTGTTTTATACATGTCCTGTTCAGTCTGAAAAGTTCTGCTTGAATTAATATTAGTCGTTTTCTCAGTTTTATGGGTTTCTTAAACTACTTTCCCGGACGTCATATTTCAGGCGCTTAGAAAAATGATTTAGAAAAGTATGACGTTCATAAAGAAAAATGATTTAGAAAAGTATGACGATCTTAAAGAAAAATGATTCAGAAAAGTATGACGATCTTGAAGAAAAATTATTTAGAAAAGTATGACGATCTTAAAGAAAAATGATTTAGAAAAGTATGACGACCTTTAATCTTCAAAAAAGTCTTGTTAGTGTTTTACTGTATACATGTCCTACTCAGTCTGAAAAGTCCTACTTGGCTCAACACTCAGCCTTCACTCGAGACGTAAGACGCCTCGCAAGGACCTAACCAAGAATGACGTTGCAATTACGAACAGACGAGGAGGAATTCGTCTTGTTTCCACAGCTGCTCCTCCCCGCACGTTGTTCCTCGCGGCTTGCACGTGTGCTGAGCCCTCCTGAAATTCCTGGAAATTCTTTGCATATTAAGATTTAAATGCCAGGGGGGGAAAAAGAGCCACCCGTGCGGGCGTCCTCTCTTAATTATGCAGGTTGTCAGTCAGCCTGCGTATGTAGTGGAATGATTAGGGGTCGTTGAAATGAGGGGTATTTTCCTGAAGGTTCGTCGGTTACCTTTTTTTTTTTAAGGGTATTTTGTTTGTGTGTGTTTTTTTTAGTTTTATTGGATGCAAAAGATGTGTTTTTTAGTATGTAGGAATTCAGGAATAACTATGCAGGATTGCTTGTTGATTTACAAATATATATATATAATGTATGTATGTGTATATATATATATATATATATATATATATATATATATATATATATGTATATATATATATATATATATATATATATATATATATATATATATATATATATATATATATATATATATATATATATATATATATATTTTTTTTTTACCTTATACTTTGTGGCTGGCTGGTACGCACTCTACTCATTCTCTTTGAAGATAAATTTACATTCTTAAACGAATGTCATAAAAAAAAATCTTTTGAAGGCCTTTCAAATCCTTTAAGCGCCCATAAAAAACAACTTTGCTTTCGTAAACCAGTGCCGTAAACGTTATCTTCTGAAAGCCTTTAAATGATTTACCGTGCCCGTAAGAAACGACCAACAAGGAAAGAGTAAAGGAAAATGCAAGACATGGAACTCTTACAGAATGCTTTCAGTAGGCGGTTGGATGCTGGTGGCGCCGGCACCATGCTAGGAACGGCTAGAATAAAGACGATATGCTTGTGAATCCCTCCATATGTCAGGGAGATCTGCTATTGCGTGGTTTGCCTCTGCCCTGTGAACTATAAAGGTAAGGACAGGAGAGGTAGGAGCTGCGATGCTTTCAGCTGAAGTTCTGTTCTCAGCTTGAGAGTTTGATGAATTTTCATTTACTCTGCGAGAGGGATTGAGGTGTAATGGCGTTTATTGTACGTAGTCCTTTGATACCCTTTTAAAGTCAGTAGATTATTAATGGTTGTTGTTAATGATAAATAAGAAGAATGTTTATACATAATGTATAAGAACTTGTCTCTTGTCATAGCCTGGCCTCACTGTAATCAGTGCTTTCTCCAAAGAACGTGTAGTTTGTTTTACGTCGTCTATGAAACATATATGCAGTTTATTTACATATACTGGTGTATGCTTTTTCGTAAGCAATCGTTATCATGTACTTTTCTGCTAATTTATATTCTTATTTTATATATCTCCCGAAGATGTTGAATTCATTTCTTACTTTTTGTTTTCTTCGATGACTAGAGCTCATCCATTTCCCCAAAATCTCTCTCTCTCTCTCTCTCTCTCTCTCTCTCTCTCTCTCTCTCTCTCTCTCTCTCTCTCTCTCTCTCTCTCTCTCATGGATTAGATAAAGGTAAAGGTATTCGGTTACCAGTCCTGCCCAAGAAACTAATGAAATAAGGCCTTAAATGAATAATGCAAGCGAAGAGGCTACCGCCCAGGAGTGATATTTGGTTGACATTTAAAACTATGAAAGAGAGGCTCGCTCGTGATTGCCCAGGAGGAGTTAGATTAAAGGAACGGGGATTTTAGAACTGAATGTGGGAGCCAGGTATTTGTGCCCAGAGCTTAGTCTTTTAATTGAGGGATTTGGAGATAAAAAAGAATGAATAATTTCCATTGTGTTTTTCACGAAAGTAAACCTCGGGTTTTGAGGTTAGATTTCATGGTAAATTTTTGTGTTATTGCTGTTTAGTAATGAAACGAAGATAAGGAAGTTTAATGTTGTTATTTTTATTCTGTATCAGATTCAGTTTTATGTTGACAAGACTACGCTGATGACCTCAGTCGTTGCGACGTGTAGGTTACATAAATGAACCAATCAGTTATTAAAAGCAGACGTCATCATTAAGAATGATGTTTCTTATGTAAAATTACGTCACCAGAAACAAGAGCTAAAATGGCAGAACCAAGAAGGAAGCGATGGAACCACTTCTTGAAAAATTAGAGATTATATAAATCAGGGAAAACAAAAGCAAAGAGAGGATTCTAAAGCTTGGCATCTGAGGATAAAATGTAGTCACTGAACGATTAATCCAGAGATTTCTGGTGTCCACTAAAGTGGTGGCCAGGCTAATCACGATTAATTAATAGTTTCTTCAATCTTGCTTATTAGCCTCCTGATTGTAATGCATTAGCATTGTTAAAATTGAAACGACTATTATGTTAAAAGTAAAAACTGTATTGTTTTTCTCTTGACAGCATTACAATATATTGGACGTGTCAAAATCGTTATTTAATGCGATAGAACAATGAGACGTTGCGACATATATTTGAGGCCCTCATACTTTAGCAATTGCCAAAATTACCTAGCGGGCACATCCTACAAGCCAGTCATCGGACATTCTCGCCTCGTGAAAAACGGCGGAAATAATACCAGCATCTCGGCATTAAAAGCCATTTCCTGCGACGACGCCATTACTCAGAAATGCCCTCTATTGTCGTCGCCGCTTATTAAAGGCCCAAAGAAAATGCCCGTTTAACTCCGGAATTGGTGCGTCGTAAGTTCAAACGGTCTTAGTCAGCGTGGGACACACAAGAACTGCCCTGGGTAGAGATGGATGTGGGCTGCAGCAGCAGCTCGTGTCGTGGGCATTTATCCTCTTGTTACATCCTTGAGGAGGACCAGCTGTGTTGTTATACACTTGGCCCAGTTACCATGACGTATGGCTCTAGATGAAGGGAAGTTTTACTTAATAACTCCGGGTGGTCGAGTCTGTTGTTGGCTCTGTTAAAAAGGTGTTTTATGAATTGCTGTCGAGAATTTTTACGGTGTGACGTAATGGCTCTCATGGGCAGGCTTTGAATATCTTGGTCTTAGTGGAAATCTTCAGATAATTTTCATTTATTTAATAATGATGGACGTGTAAATGTTTGGAATATGTTCATTAATTATGATGATTCGTAACGGGAACTTAAATGTTGAAATAGTTCTGTAATGAACGTCCAAAGCTTGATATTGATTTTTTTTGTTCACTAAATGGCTTAGCCCACTTTTTGGTATTCATCATTAAATAAATGGAAACTTTTATTGTCCTCAAGCAGTTAGTGAGCCATAATGTGAAATCATTAAATAAATCAGGAACTTTCATTTGTATCATGACGATTTTAGTTAGTGTAACTTCTCTCATTCCATATTATTTAGATGCATGTTGTATTTAATAGTTTCAGTATAGGGAATCTCATCATTCAGAAAGTCGTTACAAAATTTACTCCTTGTGGTTATGTATGAACCAAAAAAAATATATATATACCGCTGCTTCTATAGTATGATATCTACCGAACTATTTGCAGCCTACTAAAAATTAGGATGTTATCTACCAAACAACCCAATTAAGGCCTATGGCAATTACTTCCTCAAACTATATACAAAGCTATTTGATCCCCCAGGGGCTAGTACTAAACAAGGCGAAACGTTATTCACCTACCACTCTTTCGCCGTGTTTAGTACTAACCTCTGAGAGGTCAGATGCAGAAAATGGATGGTAGATATCATGACAGTAGCACCAAAATATCTTTAACGTTTTATTTATTGTGTGTCAGTGGTGGTTTACTCTTTATGATGATATTACATATTCTCCCATAAACTCGATTCTAATGAGACCACGCTTTTCCAGGCTGCAAGAAGTCATTAGCACAAGGAGGATTCTTCACGAAAGAGAAAGACTATTTCTGTACCGAATGCTACCAAAAGAACTTTGGTCAACGATGCGCCACCTGCGGCCTCTACGTCGAAGGAGAAGTTGTCTCTGCCCTCGGTAACACCTACCATCAGAAATGCTTCACTTGCGCACGATGCAGGTAATTATTGGACGTTATTCCGAGCTATATTACCGTAGGTAACTTTATGCTGGAGGTCGGATCGTTATATTGTTTACATTAAATTACTGGACGTGTTCAAGGTTGATGTTACTGGAGGTAACTTGATGCTGGAGCATATGTTGTTTACGTTTATTGCCAGTGTTGATGAAATTGCTAATATAATGGTGGAGAAAACCTGTAGTTTTTTAGGTTAGGTTAGGGGTGATGTTACTGTAGTTAACTTTATGCTGAAGGTGGGAATTTGATGCTTGTTACTTTTATTGTTGATGATGATGAAATTGCTCCTGTAGTAGTGGAGAAAGCCCCTTTTAGTTTGTTAGGTTAGGTTAGGATTCATGTCATGTTTATAGCCTTTTTTTTAGGTTTTGAATTTTAGGTTTTTGAAGATTTGGTAATTTTTCGGAAGACTCCAGCCAGCCATTTTCATGTCATAGCCATTTTTGCATGAAAAACCATTTTGGATTTTTCATGCAAAAATGGCCAGAAATGTTTATAGCCGTATTAGTTATTTTATTGTCTTGCCTTACAAGTCCTTATTTTTCTCTGCTATTAGGCATTTTTGAAGGTTTTGTATTGAGAAGAAATTTTTTGTTTTGATGTGATTTACCCAAGAAAAATATTTTAAGGTGGCTTTTGAAAATAACGAAGATTTATTTAAAGCAGTGAAGTGTAGAGAAGTGGAACCATGTCATGTAAAAGTATTTTCCTTGATAGCCTGTAATAGTTTGTGCATATAGTCAATTTTAAAATGAGTTTAGATGAAATATTTTAATGCGTTGTAAAGTAAATTATTGCTTTCTGTATTTATGATACTCGTTTTCATAATGTGCTGGATAAAATTATCATTAAAAGAAGAACAGTCATTGTGTTATGATCTGAGGCATTCGTTTATATGGCTAAAAATAAGTTTTAAACGTTTGCAGTATTACCTAACCTAGCCACCAAAGTTAATAGTGTTGTTTGAAGATAAACTGTGAGGTATATGAATTTAATTAGGCTACCACAGTTATTTGCTGACTAATGTGCCTGGGCTATCAGCATTGATAACAGCATTTTTTATCCTGCTTTTATGAAGTGCGTTATTTTGTTCTTTAGTTTAAGATTATGTGCTAGGTTAAGAAGTTCATTTTCAGTAGACTGTATTAAATACAAAAAAGGGATATATAGATACACATTACATTTTAGAACGTCTTTGTGCTTTTCAACATTTATTAATATTTATTAAGTGACTAAGTAGGCTGATGTGAACCTGACTATTTCTCAGGCTTAAAGGCGTCATGAAAAAATAAACTCGTGGAATATGACTTTACTACTGCACTACAGTATATTATAACTGGATGCAATGTGACGTAGTTGGTTTGTAGACTGTACAGTGTAGGCCAAGCGACATGAACTTTCCCATGGCATTGTTTATATAATTTGAAGACAAACTTTGCAGAGGACTAGGATTTTATAGTGGTAATATAATCATACAGCTTTGTTATCTAACATCCGTATCAAACTATTAATGGCAACTGATGGGGCATAGCTTTGCAAAATGGTTATTTATCTTTTGTAACTTAACGGTACTACATATATTTGAACCATCCTTATTGTTGATTGTTGCATATTGTATTCCATGCATTTTATAGTCATATGCTTACTTTTTGTACAAGTGTTCATTGCAGAACTGTCATGTTCCAAATAAATTTTTGATGCAAGAGATGGTTCTCAGAGGAAATTAAGATAAAGCTATTAATGCCACTTTCATCTTTAAATTACGTAATCAAGAATGAGCCACTTATGCAGAAAACATTTACACCATCAGCGTCCTCATACAATACACAAGGCTCATCATCAACATTTCTACCCTCTCACATGTACTGTACCATTTACCTTCATCATGAAGGTGCACATACCCTTGTCCCTGAATATTTAGGCCGCTTTATTCTAGCACCTCTGCCACTGTCAGATCAACAATTTCTAAGATCCCTCCTCGTCCATTCTTCCATTGTATCCTCTACTATATTTATACACTGAGTTTACTGTTCTTTGTTATTTGCAAATTCGGTACTGTAATTGAGAGTAGGTTCTTTTATGTTCCTTACGTTACTGAACCATAACTTGTATAATTTCTTATCACTGCTATTTTCTTAAATCTAGCCAGTGTGCTGATAGCCTTACTGTAGAAACTACCATAGTATAGTTAATGGTATGTTTTCAGCGATCTTGTATTCTTTTCTGTATATCTGTGCTTGTTTTGTAAAAATTATTGTAGTTTTTAAGCAGAAAACTTTACTGTGCCGTTAAAATTCCAACCTCACCATACAATGGCTACTTAATGGAAGCAGAGTAGAAAGGCAAATGATAATTCAGGTTTGGTCAAATATTCAATGTAGATTAATCTGTCACTGTATCAAGTAATTTACATCCTTGTAAGCAGAGAATTGTGTTGTAAATTTTCTCATGTAAGATGTACATCCTTATTGTCTTAAGAAAAAAATAGAAGAAAAAGGATTCAGAAGTAGGTCAAATAAGAGATATCTCAAAGGACAGTGACCTCAAGATTGCATGTCTTGTTTTTCATTCATCATGAGAAAGTCCTGTAAATTTGCATAATTTTTTATGCTTGTTGTGTATGATAGTAGCAAGGAACAGCTGCTGGGAATACTCATCTCTGAATTGAGGAAAATTAGTGAAAGCTCTCCCAGTGGGGTGTAAATTCAAGATGATCTGACCTTTAGTGATAAGGAGGTTGTTTCATCATCTGGGTTTACAGCATAATGCTGATAAAAGTATGAACTGACTAAGCACTTAAACATTGCGAAGAAAATGTTTGCATGCACGTTGTAGTTGACCTAACATGAGGAGTTGTTAATGTTGGTGTCCTAGTTTTGTATCTTTTATTACTGTAGTATGTGTTGTGGTATTTTTATCCTCCCAAGTTGAAATATTCTTTTATATACAGTATATTTATTTAGTCTTTCTGCTCAATACACAATGGAGTTTTGAGCTTTTTGCCTTTTAGTGTCAATTTAAAACTCAGTTGTTAACATTTTTCTTGCAAATACATTTGAATAAGGGGACCTTAGATGGCTTATCAGATAACTTGAATTGTATATGTTATGTTTGAATTGCACTTATCTTAATGCCCAGAGAATATTTTGTTGTTGGCCACCAGTGCTTTGCAAATCACAATAGTCAATTTTAATTTCTGAAGTTATTATTTCACTTCATCCTCCATGACATGTCACATACAAGTTTCTTTTGCTAAGACTTAGATATTAGTTACCTTTTACTGGTAAATGTCCAGGCATGGATGGACATTTACCAGTAAATTTTTATTTACTTACTAAAAGCTTATTCTCATACTTGCAAAAGGCTTTTGAAGTTTTCATTATATGAACTCATTAAGCTTAGAGAACTAAGAGCCATGAGCATGTTGAAGGATGAGCATTCTAATCAATCACTGGCACATTACATATACTGTAATATGCTAATTTTCAGAATCTTGTGATACAGTATTTATTTAGCTGATGGGCCTAATATCTTCAAGACGTTTTGGAAAAAATTATATACACTTGTTCATTCTCTTGTCATTGCTCTTATCTTCTGATTGCTGGTTATCAGTAAATTTTAGTCTTTTCCCATGTAGCTGTACTACTTAACTTTATCTAGCTCCAGTTTTCTCCTTAAATTTAAGAACAAATCATTCAGGCGAGTCCTGTGAGGGTCACAGAATGAGACTGAGTCGTGTTGTTAATCTACTGTGTTTTGACATTTAAAAAAATTTTAGTTGTGAAATGATCATAAAATTTCTTATTTACACAATATATTTTAACTGAAGTCTTCCTTTTAGCTTGATCTACAGTACAGTGAAACATGAAAGAAAATATATAGTTTCAGTAGTAGGAAGGAAACTGATCATTCTATTTGCTCTTGTAGAAACAGAGTACAGTATGTAACTATTTCCCAGAATGAAAGGGAAATGCTTGCTTCATGAAGAACATCAGTCATCTTTCCTCCAGCTCCGCTGATTCCATGGAACCTGATTATACCCAACAAGAGATGTAATTTTCTGCATAAAATTTTGCATCATAAAGATTGTATCGTGGAGTATTATACAAGTGCATTTGTGAATTAATATACTGTACAGTAAGCTGTAAAAATCTCGTATGTGAAACATGGTACAATTGCATGTGAGTGGCTAATTTGTTAGCAAGTGCTTTTTGCTCAATTATAACTGGGTTTTATCTGAGGGACTAAGTGGTTGATAGGTCCTTTTATAAAGATAAAATACAGTATAAGTGAAGCTGTGTACAATTCTCCTAAAACTTTCACTTCCTTTTAAGATCAGATAAGAAGAAAACTGTAATGGGGTTAGTATAGGTACCAGGAAAGCCCACTGATGTGCTGTATACAGTTGTATACCAGAAAACTATGCAGGGTCCATTTTCTTGTTATGTATGGTCAGACTTGGTTTTGACTGAACTGACTTTTTTCCAACATGATGAGTAAATAGTGTCACAAACAGGTTATATCCATTTGAGAACTTTATTTTTCTAAGGACATGAAAGTTATAACCATTCTTCATGTTTTTCAATTTCAACAATTTGTTGCTTGCTGAGACTTTGCTAATGTTCTGTTTCCAGTAATCAACCTGAAAAATGAATTGATTCCTTGAGGGCTATAACGTGAACTGTAATACAGTACTGCATGTTCATATCTTACCTGTGCAATTTTCAAATGTTGCATTGCATTTGAGAATTATCTTAAATATGTTATTCTAGAAAGCTTATGTGATCCTGTCTTAAGATCACTATTATTATTATGAGTATATATAAACTAATTTAACATGATATCTGAGTCACATATCTAGACTCTTATAGGACTTGCCTATATAATTTTCTTAAATTAGATGTGAAAGTGTAAAATGAAATTATAGGACTTGCCTATGGAATTTTCTTAATTAGATGTGAAAGTGTAAAATGAAATTAGTAGGCCAACTAATTAGGAATAGATGTAAAGTAAAAGGCGGAAAGCAGTTCAGTGTAAGCCTAAGTGATGTTGCAAAGAACACCATCTGCAGTGTATGTTACATGCTACTTCCTTCTTATGAAGGAGTAACATTCCCAGTTCAGAGTTATGGTTTTATCCAAAATTTACATAATGTAGAAGGCATTCTGGAATTTGGTTTCCAAAATGATCTGTGAATTTCTCTCTAAATTTTAGCTATCATAATCTATCAAGTGTCTGAAAATACTTTAAAAACTATTTGCAGTCCTTGGAATGTTGTGAAATATTATGTCATTTTTAGTGTACAGTATTTCACTTATTAAAGTGTGGCAGGATGGACTGATTACAGGAAGACAAATCCTGATTTTAGTTGATATGACTTAATGTGTAATTGTAAATTTAGTGTATAGTCATAAATATGAATAATCAGCAGGAGTTATGTAATGTCCTTATTATTTATATTAAGCACATTATATAGCCATTGATTATGTATTTTTTACAGTACAGGTATAATTTTTTAGATTGTAATTTTATGGATATTGTTTCCATACCACAAGTAGTTTAATACTGAATCCAATAAATTGGTTAAAGTATAAGATGGTAGGTTTATGAAACATCTTTGCAGAATGTTAAAAAACATAGGTGAAAATGATTTGAAAACCATTCCTTTAAAATTACGTGAGTTTAAGGTACAGTAATAAATTCGTTTCAGATTAATAGACTAACTTTGTCAGATAATAAAAATAATGCTCTGTTTATCTTGCAATTGCAGACAGCCATTCCCAACGGGTGAAAGGGTAACCTACACTGGCAGCGACTGCCTCTGCCAACGATGCCTGCACATACCCATAGTAGATTCCCAGTCGCCCAGTCGCTCACCAACTGCTGGAGGGCCAAGTAAGTACAGGAGTTTTTCCTTTATTTATTTACTTGGGTCTTTACATACAGTGTTTCATTGCTATGTTATTTCCTTCTTCTATATTGTGTTGTTTTTCCTTTATAACTCTCTTCCTTTCTCATATTGTCTCTGTCTCACAGCATTGTAGATTTATAAAATACCAAGGACTGCAATATTAACTGCAGTGCATATATACAGTATTGCTGACATTTTATAGAATCTCACAAAAGCGAATGTTTGTTTTTTCATTTTTTTTTTATTCTTCAGCAGTGGTTTTTGATTACTAATATTTTCCAGTGTACAGATGTTTGACGGAGGTCGTTATGGAATTACCGGTAGTTTTTTTTTTTCTTACACATTTTTGTACAGTTCTTCTTGTGGACAGTTTTTGGTAATTTTTTCTCCCCATTCCGTTGAAGCTCCATAATTTTGAGGTTTTACACCAAAAGGTTCAACATATGTAGCCATAGAAAAGTTTAAAAGGCATACAAATGTAAGTTTTTCTAAAGAGATATTCATGTTTTGTTAACAAGATATTGAATATGGTCCAAAAAGAATATTTCTATGCACCTTTGTGGTTTTGGTTGATGTATTTGTCCAACCAGTTCCACATTAATTTGGATAAAGGCACTCTGCTCATTGTACAGTATACAGTCTAGTCCTAGTTTCTGCTACATGCAAATGGGTATCATATGAAGTTAATATTTTCTCCCGTTGAATTCACCTGTAGATTCCTCATAATTATTATCATACACAAGTCCGTTGTATATGAATATTCCTATTAACTGTTGGGGTTCATGAAGTTCATGAACATTATTGATGCTCTTGGGCTGATAATAAATGCTAACTTTTTTTTTTTTGTCGCAGTTCATATTTGAAAAGTCTTTTCAGAGAGTCGTTTGTTTTAGCTTTTTTTGGACAGTATGTTCAACTTGTAAACTGACAATAAGTCATAAAAACTTTTCATAGTAATACCCCTGCTAAGAGGTGCCAGCTACTGGCTCTTAGTGACATCTCATCACTATGCAAATGTCCATATTTTGTAGATTTGATGCTATCGCTAGTTAACGTACGTAATGGCTCCAGATATTGTACTGAGAAAACCTCACTAATGGTTTTAGTGAACTATGCCATCTTTTATGCAGACCACCTAGTCAACTCAGAAAATATTTAAAGCATCATTAAAGGTATCGTGGATAGCTGCTGTTGCATATATTTTTTTAGTCCATAAATTCTCTTTCTTGGTTAAGAATTTTTGAAGCTACTATGCCAGATAATGTCTTAACATCATAACTCCATTTATGAATCATAAATAGGTTTCCAAAATATCCCCCACATGAGTATCTCTGTTTTAATGGACTTGATTATTTTTTGGACACAGCA
>NC_089787.1:27655623-27763123 GCF_040412425.1 Macrobrachium rosenbergii | reverse complement strand
CATTCCATCAGAAATATCTCTCTGTCTGTACTTCAAAATACGACTGACTGCACTCGCACTCATAGTTAAACATTGCTTTCCCCCCCCTCTCTCTCTCTCTCTCTCTCTCTCTCTCTCTCTCTCTCTCTCTCTCTCTCTCTCTCTCTCTCTCTCTCTCTCTCTCTGGGTTTAGCAGACTTCCCCATAGGGTTTTTTGTGCATCATACAAAAACTGCCCGAAGTATGACTTACCCTGACCTTGAGGCATGTCGGAGTTTGTGCAGTATGTTGAAGAACAGTCGTTTGTTCACAGACTTAGTTAACATTGATCTTATGTTAAAAATGATGAAACAACATAATTATAATAAGAGGATTTTATTTTGATCAAAATCTTAAATAATTGTGTGTTCAAGTTGACTGGGTTCAAGTCGATGGCCCCATGGACGTATTCCATATGAATAGGGTTCGTCCTCTGAATAATAATAATAATAATAATAATAATAATAATAATAATAATAATAATAATAATAATAATAATAATAGATTGTGTGTGAAAGGTGATGGGGTTGAAGTCAGTGGCCCCTTTGGGCTTGTTTCTTATGAATAGGGTTTGTCTTCAGAATAACAATAATATTAATAATGATAATTTTATGTCCTTTCTGTAAAGGACATATCATCTTCAGGTCAAACCAAACGTGTTTATATCTCACTCTGTCAAACTCAGTTTTGACATATGCGATAGAGAAACGAAGTCCATTTTGCGCGCGCGCACGAAATGCACGAGTGTGTATTTGTCTACACGCGAAGCCAAGCAGGAAGTAAACGCCATCGCCAAAATTCTAACTATCGTCACCCGCCATTATGACGCGGGCGTGTTCGATTGGTCAAATCGTCGAGATGACACTAAACCAGTCCGGTAGAGCCTTTGATCGAATTGGCGTCGCCGTTTTGTGAATCAGATGACGCCTCTGTTATGATGAATGGTTTGGTAAAATAACATTTCATTTTTGGAATTTTTAGGGGACGTTTCCTTGAGTTTGTTGCGTGTTGAAGGTTTTGATTTGATTGTAGGTACGATAGCCGTGTGTGATAGAGGTGTAGCTGTTGGTATTTTGTTGTGTATATGTATATGTATATATATATATATATATATATATATATATATATATATATATATATATTATATATATAGTATATATATATATATATATATATATATATATTTTATATATATATATAATCCATATACATACATACATACACACACACAAAATATATATATATATATATATATATATATATATATATATATATATATATATATATATATATATATATATATATATATATATATATATATATATATATATATATATATATATATGTATGTGTGTATGAGAGAGAGAGAGAGAGAGAGAGAGAGAGAACATCCGTCTGTATCACGAACTAATGACGAGGAAAGAATTGTCATGATGTTTTTTTGCATGGAGTAAACGACGTGTGATATTCTAGGGGGAAAAAATGCAGTTCGAAAACATTTCCGAAATATCACTGCACTTGATAAAAAAAGAGGCTTTTTTCCCTCCTCCTCCTCCTCCCATTCCTCCTCCTCCTCCTCCTCCTCCTCCTCCTCCTCCTCCTCCTCCTCCTCCTCCTCCTCCTCCTCCTCCTCCTCCTCCTCCTCCTCCTCCAGTCTGTCGTGAAATCATCTGTCTTGAAACCACCATGATGATGCGTCTGAGAGTAATGTTTATAAAGAAAAAAGTTTCATTTTCTTTTGGCTAAATTCTAAGTTATTTATCTTTTACGTCGTTCCAAAGCGCCATCTTCAGACTATCTTCAGACTTTCTGTATGATGTTCGAGACGGAGGATACTGAACATTGTTATTGTAAGAACATTAAAATGCGTGACCTATCTTTTTTATTTACCTTTGTAGTTCTTCCACTTCACGAGTATTAGAATACTTTGGATGTCTTTTTTATTTATTTGTTTATTTTTTTGCACTTCCCCGTCAGTAATCGATTTGACTTATGTCTTCTCTCTTCTCTATTTATTCCTCTTTACATTTTTGGTTGTCAAACCAATTGCCAATCCGCTTGTTTCATGAATTTGTCATTATGAAATATAAACGATGTGCTGGAGTGTACGAAAAGGCATTTTCTGAATAGCTGTTTAGTCTGTGGCATCTTCTGAGATTAAACCCTGTTTTTTACTTTTTATTTATTAGGCTGTGGTTTAAGACATATAAATTTGGGTTTAAGATTGATAGATCTATGTCCCAGTTGTACTGCTGGAAAGATTGATTGCTTTGAAAAATTAGGTTAACACCGCAACAATAGAAGCCAGCGACGTAAGAATGTTATTTCCACTCTCTCTCTCTCTCTCTCTCTCTCTCTCTCTCTCTCTCTCTCTCTCTCTCTCTCTCTCTCTCTCTCTCTCTCATAATAAAAAATAATAGTACATATTCCCTCAAAGTATTATGGCTTATGAATTCTGTGAGTCAGGCGAACAGGTTGACGGCTAAGGTAACATATGGTATTCGCATTATCATAAGCGTATAAAGTGGAGGAAAAAGGGAAGAAGAATGTGATTTAGCACGAGACTTGTCACACAGATATGAACTTAATGTCACGCAAAATAGGAAGACAATTTTTTTTTTTATCTTCGCTGTCCGCTTTGATGGTCCCAGCAACATCTACTGTTCTTCTTGCAGTGTAGAAGTAACAGGAAAATACCTTTTTTTTTATGGTAATTTAGCGGTTTTTGGTAACAGGCTGGGTTGTGTTGGTCATATATTAGTGTGCGTATGTAGTAAAGAAATCTGTATACAGTATACAGTACGTGCTGAGAAACGTGTTCTAGTGTGCATACTATACGTATACGTTTATTTGTTATTCTCTTGCACGCGTCCATGTTTGTCCTTTCGTATATGATTTATATTTTTTAAATAAATTCATCCTAATTCTCAATCATTGACGATATGGAGAGAGATTTATGCGAATTTTAAACTTAAATACATGAAATACCAAATTACTGATTGTTTATGCGTTGTAAATGAGTCATGATTATAAACCATTAATAAACAACGATAGAGAAATCTTTCCCGAATTCAAGTTAAAAGAGAAAAACGGTGTACTTGAGATTAATGTAAAAATTTCATTAGCACCTTCTGTACACAGAACTCATTAAGGAAAACAAACTCCCGTTTGTTTTAATCTCAACGACGGCTGTAACCTCTGAGAAGATACCGACATATGGAGAGAGAGAGAGAGAGAGAGAGAGAGAAGGGAAGCCGTTTGCTAAACCACCGGAACGTGTATTGATTTGTAAAGGAAATTCATGTTTGTTTTTCCTATAAATCTGACTGTAATTCATGTAATTACCTCATATATATATATATATATATATATATATATATATATATATATATATATATATATATATATATATATATATATATATATATATATATACATATATATATATATATATATATATATATATATATATATATATATATATAATGTGAGTGTGTGTTTATATCTATTCATGAATTTGGTTATGTACAAATGTGAAGATTACGAATTTTAGTTCTCGTTATGTCATGTTTATTGATTTATCAGAATGAAATTCATAGAATAAAAAATTTCGTATGCAAGCTATAATACATAAGTTAGACGTAATCACAAGCTACAGTATATTTTCCAGAGAGTCATTCTGCATCCGTTCATTACGAGATAGGCTCCGAGTGTGGCACTGACGGCGATTTTGGTAGCGTTCATTTTGGTAGCGTTCACTATGGTAGCGTTTATTTTGGTAGCGTTTTTTTTTGGGGAGTTCTCATTTTGGTAGCGTTCATTTGGGCAGAGCTCATTTTGGTAGCGCTCATATTTGTAGCGTTCATTTTGGCAGCGCTCATTTTGGTAGCGTTCATTTCGGTAAGGCTTATTTTGGTAGCGTTCAATTTGACAGCGTTCATTGAGGTAGAGTTCATTTTGGTAGTGTTCATTTTGGCAGCATTCATTTTGGTAGAATTCATTTTAGCAGCGTTCATTTTAGCAGCGCTCATTTCGGTAGCGCCCATTTTGGCAGCGCTCATTTCGGGTTCTCCCCCGTTGCCCGGGCCCAACCGTTATTTACCGGTGACGGTTTGGCATGCTAATCTGTCTTCGGTCGGCGGCGCCCCTCCCATTAGTATGTGCATTTCGTTTTTCGAAAGTTACCCTTGTTGTTGTTTTCTCCGTTGTTTTTCGGTTGTTTCGGAGAAGGAAGTAGGAGTTATGTGCTTTTGTTTTTGTTTCAATGTTTGAAATAATAATTTGATGGTATATTCTGCCGTTTTGGGGGATATAAGTAATGCGTTGATATCCTAGGATTATGAAGTAGGTTTATGTATTTGTGGTTTCATTATTTCAGGCTATGAAACTGATCTGTAATTCTTTTGTAAAAATTTGGTATTTTTATTATGCAATTATTAATTTCATTTTTGTTAAGTAAGTGCTAATTCATCGGCATGTTCTGTTATATTTTTTTGTTGTTCATTAATTAGGAATATTCAGATAGCAAGAAATAAGCCGGTAATAATATTTGTAGGTTTTTGTACAAATGGAGTATATATATATATATATATATATATATATATATATATATATATATATATATATATATATGATGCTACAAGAATATATATAAATAATAGATTAAAACTTGCATACAGTACAATAAGTTCTACTGGTAATAATTAAGGAAACAAAGTTTTGTTTTATAATAGATTAAGACTACACTATTATAAATAAAGATCAAGACTACAGCATTAGAAATAAAATAGATCAAGACTACAGCATTATAAATAATAGATTAAGACTACACTATTATAAATAATAAAGACTACAGGGTTATAAATGAAATAGATCAAGACTACAGCATTATAAATAATAGATTAAGACTACACTATTATAAATAATAAAGACTACAGCGTTATAAATGAAATAGATCAAGACTACAGCATTATAAATAAAAGATCAAGACTACACTATTATAAATAATAAATAAAGACTACAGTAATATATATAACAGGTCAAGACTACAGCATTTTAAAACCCACATCTCGTCCTGTTTGAAGAGGGCTCACGGTACGTGAGACAAGCTTATCTTTCCTATGCGTTCGTCCCCTAAGACATTGGAAGTTATTTAACGGCCGAGTGACATCGGTAACGGTCCGCTCTGTGAAAAGTATAAGTTCTCTCTCGGAGTGCACCCAGTCTCAGGAGTATAGGTAATGCTGAGTTGTCCACTTACTGGAATTTTACCTGGTGTCATATTTGTATTTTTTTTTTTGGCTTAGGAGGAAAGCGGGTGTAATTTATTTGATAGGTTAGGTTACATGTGTTTCTAGTCTGTGTTTGTATTTTGTATGTTTTCAGGAATATGCGTTTTAAGGTTTTTTGTTGTTATTGGGATGTAATAATACGTATTTCTGTTAGGTCATTCTGATTCTGGTATTTGTAATTCATTTTACATAATTTGTTCTTGTTGTTTGTTACTTTTTATTGATTGCGTTACCTACATTTGATTTTCTCTACCGAATGTAGCAAATATTTTTTATTCTTCTGATTATAATAAACTTTCATATATTTCTCGCAGACTTATAAAACCAGATCCTTGCTCTCTGATGCTATCATGTCGATTTTATTAAGAGAAAGTTTTAATTTCTATTTTCGTTTCCAAAGAATGTTCTCAGGTGTTAAAATGTCCATTTTTTTTATATTAAACCGTGCGAATTTTTTTTCTCCATTTGGTTTCTTGTGATTGTTTAATTTTATTATATTTGTTGGAAAAAATGTTCCCTGTCTCATCGTATCAAGTTAAAAATTATTTCATGGCTACCAAGAAGTTTTTCGCAATTTCTCCCATTTTTGAACGTTAGGAAATTATTTATTAATACGCCGTACGTCGTATAAAACCTTCAGTGGGAACCCGCCGGCCATTTTTCTCACGGCAGTCGTCGGACGGTGCAGGACTGGTGTGAAAAAGAAGCAGTAGAGAGTTCTGAAGGGGTATTAACCCTGCCCCAAAATCGATTTATTAGTGAATGTTGCGGACTTGTTTTTTTTTTTTTTTTTTTTTTTAAGTATTTGGAGACAATGTCTCATAGCTTTGTTATTAACTCTTGAAGGCAGTTGGGTTTCCACTTTGTCTGTTTGAGTGTCTGTCGATGCCTTGTCATTGTTAATGTGTTATCAAAGAAATTTGATTTATTTAGTAAATAACAATTTACTTTTTGCAGTATTGCAACGATTGACATTTCTTTCAGTCGTTTTGACGGACTAGGAATAAAATATTGTTAAACTCATCTCTCTCTCTCTCTCTCTCTCTCTCTCTCTCTCTCTCTCTCTCTCTCTCTCTCTCTCTCTCTCTCTCTCTCTCTCTCTCTCTCCCCTTTTATTTTAAGAGATTCGTTCACACTCCTAATATTTTCTCGAGTTGTGCACCTAATTCTAACATTAATATTCATAAAGTATTAGTTTTCGCCAACCCATCTGTTATATATAAAAAAAGAAAGCTATCGTGATATTTCGCTAAACAACCGGAGGTCTCTCTAAGAAATTCTCAAAGATGTAATGACCGATCATTGCGGATTATTTACTCTGTAAGCAGGCCCTTAATTGGGTGATTCTGACCCTGCCTTGGGAAGACAGAACTACTCATTTGTACTTAAAATCCCCAAAAGCCAAACCACACTATTTTGCGGGTTAGGTTTGGGAGTTACGGAGACCCTTAGTCGAGACATTGAATTATGATTATGGCCAGCTTTCTCGTCATTTGATTCGTAGAAGAAGAAGAAGAAGAAGTCATTAGTCCAAAGGGAAATTACTCTTTATTCAGTCGTAAAGTGACTGAAAAAGAAAAAAAATTATGAATTTTGAGAATGAAAAGTCCAGCCGTGTTGTCGAGGCACCCGCGAACATGTGTTCCTTGTGTCTTTACAAAGTGAAATTTTCCCTGTAAACAAAATAAAAAGGGAAACAGGGAAACTCTTTTACATACTCCCAGCGACTTTCTCTTCCTTTCCCTTCACTTTTCCGTCGGAGAGTTAATTGCATTTGTGCATTGGAAGTCGCTTTTCCCAGGCAACATCCATGATGATCGTTTTGAACTCTCGCTGTTCCATAATTCATAAGGGGTCTTCTTGCCTATATACTGTTCTCCTATGCACCTCTGTTGTTTCATTGTTTGAGATTTGCAGTGATCTTTTCATTGTTTGGCTCACTTACGACTTACTCTGGGGAAAAGTTCTGCAAAGGGATGGCAGAAGTAAAAGTGGACCTGGTATATGAGAGGTTAAAGATGGATGGCAATTCTTTTGACTCAGTTCGAGCGTTTTCGTGATTTCCATTATTTCGTGTTATGTGTGTTCTCAAGTGTCGTTTTCACTTGAGAGAGAGAGAGAGAGAGAGAGAGAGAGAGAGAGAGAGAGAGAGAGAGAGAGAGAGAGAGACTTGGAAATGCATTGTTTCGTGGGTCGAGTTATTTATATATAAATCTCAGTGATCTCTTAAGTATATTGAGAATTCTGTAAATTGAAGACGTCATTCATAATATGGTAGTGAATATTGCAGATTGTATATTTGAATATATTTAAAGTTTATTACATTTAGGATGATAGGATAGACAGCTGAATACTTACACAGACCAGATATATAAATTAAACAGAAAATAAGTATGAAGAGAGTTGGTCCTAACAATAAAGAATTTGAGGTATTTATATATAAAGTTCTTATGGATAGCTTGTACAGTTAATATAAAATCAAAATGATCATTGTTAGTGAACGTGGAACGAAATATTTCTGTCATTTTTTACTTATCACTTCTTTTTAAATGATGGAACAGATGGCACTTACTTTTAGAAAAGAAGAAACTCCATTGGCTCTCCACGCCCTTTAGCAACTGAGTCCCTCTACGTAGCTTGCAGCATCGGAGCATGCCAAGATCACAAACGGAAATCGGCAGGAAAGCAAGAACGCCTTTTTGTACTTTTACTAAAATCGTTCGGTCGTAAAACTCTCTGCCAAGGGCAACGACACTTTCTCGTTTGTTCTTACTTTTCCTCTCCTTTTTGTTTTGCTGACATTTGCAGGATGCCATTCTCACCTTTTGTGCCGGATTTGAGCCGGAGTTTTTTTTTTTTTAAGATATTGTAAAATTCAGATTCGTTTCTCTTTTTATTAGGCTTGTGAGGTTCAGTTCTAGATGCGCCCTTTATGGAAATTATCGGACGTCGTCTTTCATAACGATTTTTAATAATTTTTGCCAGGATCGCAGTATTATATTTTGTCTATACTTACGACAACGGATCTGCGCCTTATTTCAGTGACACAATGGGCACGTAATTCTTCCTTTTCCCATTTTCTAACTCTTAAAGTTGCCACTACCCCCAAAAGTATAGACTAGTTAGTCTATACTTTTGGACAAGAAATATGTCTCCCCCGTACCGGCTCAAGTTTTACCATTCCACGAGAGTTGGAAAGTTTAGTTTGTGTGGGGGTTGTTGCGGGGGAGGGGTGCAGGGGGATGGTTAATGTGCCACCTGGTGGATTATACCAACAGCCCTCGTACATTATTGTTTTTCCAGTCCTGACACATATTTCCAGGGCTGGGTGAACCCTCCTGTGGGATTTCGTTATAATGACTTAAATAGATAATTAAATAGATAATTTGCCATTTTTATTTCATAGTTTTGTGGAGTGCTATTATTAGGCTCGTGTGTATGGGCTGTTGTTTGTTGATTTATGCTTGTTAGAGGTTTGTGTTGTGTATATGAAATTTGGTAATTATACACTTAAATACTATCTACTGTGGTGTTCAGCTTAACAGTATATTCAACAGTAAATCATTTTTTCTCATTTATGAACCGAGTATTAATCTCCATTCTTATTTCTATTTATAAAAAAATGTTTGGAACCCTCAGAAGTATTTTGTTCATTCATTATATAACAAAATCAGATAATTTTTACCTTTCATTATAGTTAAAATGGGAAAGTCTGAGTTTTGTTAGTTTTAGAATGTTGGAACTGGGAAGTTGAATAAACTTCGCTCAATTTACCCCCCAACGGTTTCATCCTGTTTAAGGTATAGTTTTATCTCTGTTCTTAACTTTCCTGTCTCACTTCTTCTTTTTGTTTTGCTAACGCCTTTCTTTCCTTCTTCCCAGCTTAATTTCTTCCCTCCTTTCCGTGTCTTTCCATCCTATTTTTCTGTATTTCCAGTATTTCCTTCTGCCATGATTTGCTCCTTTCTTCAATCTTTCCTTCCTCTCCATCTTTCTTCGTCTGTTTCCACTTTTCATTTCATTTCTCATTCGTTCCTTTTCTCACTCCTTTCCATTTTCTCTTCCTGTCCTCTTGCTTCTTCCATTCCCCTTTGACTCCATGGGACGACCTATGACCTGCTGCGACCTGCTATCCACTGTGTGACCCCCCCGACCTCCCATCCATCAGAGGAGTGTGTCTCTCGCCAGCCTTCTCCACATCAGGTGTTGTCTTCAGACCAAAGACTCTTAGATGTCACGGGGAAAGAAGTGGTACCCGTTGCCGACAATTACACAGGTAATGGGGCCCTTACCTGTGCAGGTGAAATGGCTCTATACTTTTTGAACTACACTCGGTTGATGTTTGTAAGAAATATATATATATATATATATATATATATATATATATATATATATATATATATATATATATATACATAATATATATTTATAATGTATGCTATTTCCCTTTAGATTAGTGTTAGCCTTCCTGTTCTCAGCAATCTTTTAAGGATGCGGTTGCTAGCCCCACGCTATTTTGGATGGAGCACCGCAAAATCATTATATCTATTGGTATTGAATAGCAGTCCGTATTTGTATCATTGCATTGCAAGTTCTCAGCAGCTATTATATTGCAAAGTCTCTGTCGTTATTAAAATTCTTTTAACAAATTCTCGTTGCAAATGCAGGTTGCTATTGGTGACACAGACGCAATTTTTGTCGCTACTAGTAGCGCTCTGCGAAGTCGTCGCTGGCTACTGATGACACATTGATTTATCCCAGATTTTCACTCTCTTTTTTATGGGAGCTGTTGAATTAAAGTTGCATTGTGTTTGTCGCAAGGACGCAAGGCGTTACTGTAGGGTATTTTGGACATTAAATTTGCATACGCTGGTTTCTTCTTTTGACAGATGCAGTGAATTTGCTTGTTCTCTGGTTGGATGTTAGTGAAAAGGCCTTTTTTCGAGTTGTAAAGGACTTAACGAAACGCCAAAAGACATTATTATTATTATTATTATTATTATTATTATTATTATTATTATTATTATTATTATTATTATTATTATTATTATTCAGAAGACGAATCCTATTCATATGGAACAGGCCCACCACAGCGGGCATTCATTGACTCGAAATTCAAGCTTCCAAAGAATAGGGTGCGTATTAGGAAGTAAGAGAGGGTAAAGGGAAATATAGAGAGAAGAGATCTCTTTTATTAAAAAGAAAAAGATAAATTTATTAATTAACAAATAGATAAAAATGTGTGAAAGTGCAAGGAGAATAGCATTAGGGTAGCAATGCATCGCGTCCTTGGTGCGATTTGAAAGGATCGTCTGAAATAAAAACACAATAAAAACACATTTCCCTCGGGATCTTCATTCAAGGCATTCTTTATAAATGAGATCACCTTTCCCTTCTGTACACAAGCACATTTTCCTTAAGGTATTTCTTCGCACTTTTTTTTTTTTTTTTTGGACCAGTCACCCCGCTCACTGTCGCAACCGGAAACCCCAAAAATCCGACGATTGGCCAAAATTGGGCCATCGTCGGCCACTGATGATAACTTAGAAGGGATAAGATCATGTCATTTTTGCAGTTTGCGATCCTTCGCTTCTTTTGGGATAAAATCCACTTTTTATTTTTATCCTTTCCTGTTGTGTTTTTCGTGTTTTTCTTATTTTTAATTATTTTGCTTCAGGCTTCTCCTTGATAACAGGCTATTTTTGTTGCTTGACCAAGCGCTTCACGTAGAATCCCGTACTACTGAATGTCAAAATGTCGTATCAGCACTGCAATTTCTCCCCACTGGAATTCACAGAGCAACGATGCAGGTTGCAACCTCCGCTTATAATCTATCGGTTTCAACTCTTACGTCATAATGTGCATATTTTCCTCGTGATTTTGAATACCGCCAGCAGCGTGTATTGATACCTACATTTTTGATAAAACATCGCATATGTGTTTGCTCCATGTTGTATGAGGGGAAAACTCGTGAGATCATGTAATTATGATTGGATGCAAATTAGATAGTGCGTGTGTTATTCTCTGTCGTGGTTTTCGACACAGTTTGGTTTTTGTGCATTACATGCGCTGGGTGCGTGGTTTTTTTTTAGTTTTTTGTTTGTTGTACAAAAAAATACTATCTAACACATGTCTCTATGAACATGTTTGTGATTTAAATATCGTAGTTTCCCCCACACATGTGTATGTTAGTATGTATATGTATGTTAGAATGTATACTAAATTATTATTATTATTATTATTATTATTATTATTATTATTATTATTATTATTATTATTATTATTATTCGGAAGATGAACCCAATTCATTCGGAACAAGCCCACCACAGGGGCCATTGACTTGAAATTCAACCTTCCAAAGAATATGGTGTTCATTAGGAAGAAGTGAGGTGAGGAGAAATACAGAAAGAAGAGATCTCGCTTATTAAAAAAATGAAAAAAAAAAATGATAATCATAAAAACTTATTAAAATTCAAGTAGAATAGGAGAATAGTATGAGGGTAGAAATGCATCGCATCTTCGCTTTAAAGTTCTTGGTTATTGGTCACAGTTCGTAAATATATTCATACTTATGTCTGTGCATACATTCATTCGTATATTTGTGTGCCCGGTAATTAGGTAATGGCAGTTCACATAGAAAACATTTCTCGTATGACCGCCGTTTTTCGGTCACGGAGGTAAAAATGGTTGAAGGTCACCGCTGGCGGTCCCAAAATGCTAATTCCGACCCGACCGCCGCTGTCCCACAGACACGTATCTTAGTCATGCGCGGACCCTGCATATACAGATGCAGCCATTTAACCCACATAATAAAAAAAAAATTAAAAATTAAAATATGAGGTGGTCGACGCATTACTTTGCAACTTTGTTACCGTTGCCATTGAGAGAGTTTTGCATTTGTTTTAGATGTGCGTGCGTCGGGTATACATTTTCTTTATTTATTTGCTTTGTTTAATTTTGCCATGAATATATGTCAAAAGTCTGGACAGCTAGAAACGGGAGCAGAGCACGCAAGCAGACGTCGTCTCCCCGTGCAGACAATTAGGGTTTGTCAGCAGTTTACTAATGATTTTTCCTTTTAAGTCAGAATATGATATTAGTTTTACTGAACGCGAACCGTTCTTAAAGTTTTATCACAGTCTCCACTCGAGAAAAGAGGATGGCATTCTTTTTGTGATTTATGTACCATTAAATTTTATCTTCATTTATTAATTTCGCTACGTTTTATCTCAAATGCAAATACAACATTTACTCAGTTATAACCGCATAGCAGATTGTCGCATCGTTTTCGCCAGTTATTTTGTGTATTTTCTGATGTTCATAGGAGAAAAAAAAACTCGTTATATATACAGATTTTCATTTCTGTATTATTCTTAGGTTTTGGTAATTGTCAGATTAAAGGTATCAATTTGATCATTTTTATTTCATCTTATAATTTTTCTCTCGTTATTTTTGGTTCTATAAATTAAATAGATCCTCTTTTAACTTTCCAGTCAAATATTCTGTTTCTGTTTTCTGTTACCTTTGGTTCTATGCATTAAATAGATCCTCTTTAACTTTCCAGTCATATATTCTCTTTCTGTTTTCTGTTACCTCTGGTTCTATAAATTAAATAGATCCTCTTTAACTTTCCAGTCATATATTCTCTTTCTGTTTTCTGTTACCTTTGGTTCCAAAATTTAAATAGACCTTCTTTTAACTTTCCAGTCATGTATTCTGTTTCTGTTTTCTATTACCTCTGGTTCTAAAAATTAAGTAGATCCTCTTTTAACTTTCCAGTCATGTATTCTGTTTCTGTTTTCTGTTACCTTTGGGAATTAACATTGTCTTCCTTCTTGACCCGGAAATATACGAAGGCAATTTCCCTTACGAAAAAACTTTCGCAATTCTTCAGGCAAGTGGACACAAAAAAAAAAAAGGTCGAATCCTGAAATTTCTCTGATAAACGGCACAGTTTCTGTTGCAATTAGACCCGAGGGATATATTAACCCTTCGCTATTTCCATTGCAATAACCGTTCCATTTCCTTTGTTTTCCAGGAAAGGGATTACTTTATAATTATTTTAAATGGAGGGCTATTAACTCAGACGTTGCCATTTAACCCAGAATGGCTGGAGTTTATTTGATTTTCCTTTTGGAATCTCGGAAGGTAATCTCACAGGCAAAAAACTAAGTAACTGACTAAAGCATAACTAAAGTTTCATTCCTGTAACCTCAGTGTCGTAGGTGTTGAGATTATGAGTTTTGTTAGGTATAAAAATAAATAAATAGGCAGCGGTTTTCATATCAGGAGACGCTACTTGTTACATTCTGCCTATTGTAACCTCGGTGTCGTAGCTATGGAGATTATGTGTTTTAAATAAACAAATAGGTAGCTGTTATATCAATAGACGCTACTTACATGAAATGACATTCTCCCTATTCGTTTAAGTCATCGAGATGATGTTTACTGTTGAGTATGTATCAAATTCAACGAATCTCACAGAAGAAACGACTGAACTCTCGTTTAAAGTCAGCCTGAAGTTACTGCTGCTACTTCGTCTTTGTCTTCAGTTAAGCCCATTTCTGTGTGGGGGTCGCTGTTTCCCATCAGCCTTCTCTGCCTTCCTCTGACTTCTTAAACCTTTCTCCCGCATGTCATTTGCTATTTTATCCTTCCATCCGTCTACTGCTTCGCCTTCCCTCAGCCTGAAACGTGAGGCAGCTGTTAGCTGTGATATTTGCAACATTAAACTTTTGCTTGTAGGTTTTTCTTGGGTACTGGGTGATATGTGCTATAAGCTACCATTGCAACGTCAATAGGCTACCATTGCAACGTCAATAGGCTACCATTGCAACGCCAGTAAGCTACATTGCAACATCAGTAAGCTACCATTGCAACATCAGTAAGCCATTGCAATTTCTTAATAGGAATACTTCTCTTGTGCTGCACTGTTAAAACTTCAATAAACTTGCCAAATAAAAAAAAATGTAAGTTATCTTTGTGATAAGTTAAAGTTTTGCCCTGTAAAGAAAAAATGAAGATAATTATGGTGATAAGTTGATTTCATAAAAGATCTCGCTGAAAGGATTTAAGGAAAATGTTGATTTTTCATAGTTTTTGTCTAGTAAAGAATGAAAATTATCATTGTGATAAGTTAAAGGTTTGCCCTGTAAAGTAAAATTGAAGGTAAATATTGCGATATGAATTTCATAATACGATCTCGCTGAATCGATTTAAGGAAAATTGTCATTTTTCATTTTTGAACTTGAAACACGATTCCGTTTGTGGTTCAAGGCTTAATTACAGCTGTTTCTCACTAGTCACTAACGAAGGTTGAGTTACTTTACACGCTCATTTGTTTGGTAATGATCCATTTTTATTTTTTATTTTTGTTCGCCAGATAATAAAGATTAGTGTTGATAGCTATGCCCACCGGCGCGGCGTTTGCTCTCAGGAAAGTTTTAACCTTGGGACTCTCTCGTGTTATTTTTGGCTTCGCAATTTCAGTTGATGGTCGAGTTTTTATTTCACAATTGAAACCAAAATTGACCTGTGTCAGTGTGTGCGTGTTTTTGTGTGTGTGTGGGCGGGCAGGGGAGGGGAAGGGATGTAAAGAAAACAAGTCTTTTATGATTACTGCGATATTATCCACTTGGGAAAGATATATATATATATATATATATATATATATATATATATATATATATATATATATATATATGTGTGTGTGTGTGTGTGTGTGTGTGTGTGTATACATTATATAATATATATATATATATATATATATATATATATATATATATATATATATATATATATATAAATATAAATTATATGTGTGTGTGTGAGAGAGAGAGAGAGAGAGAAAAAAAAATGCATAGGGTACATCGAAACACATGTTTATAGTAAATTGGTAGGAGTAGCCAGGATGTTGCATTTCCCGGCCGTGCATCAATGAAATTGATGTAGGTAAATACTGACTAAAAAAAAAAAAGAAATGATGTTTGACCATCTCACACACAAATGTGTTCGGTTTCACGAAACACTTTTTGATGTCAGAAGCTTTCGCAATTTCTTCTTTTTAGTTCTTTCAGAGAACTTCATATTTGTTTTAATCACTAAGGTTTGGTTAAAGGAGAAAGGAGAAAATTGATATTTGTTTTTGAGGTTATTTTCTGATAATTTTTAGATAGGAGGTTATTTTTCGATGACGTGTCATTAGCTTTAGGTAGAAGTAATCGACCGGAGGTTCTTTGAACACATGTAAGTAAATGTTTGTGATAAAACGTTATTTTGGAACAAAGTTCACTGTTCTTTGTTGCCTCTTAAAAGGGAAAGCATGAAGTCATTGCTTTAAAAATGGCGATAATAAAATAATAATAATGAAACGAAATAAAATGAATAAAGATCATAGATTTCGATGTAGAAAAAAATAAAAGCATTGAGAAGTCATTGTAGGAGAATTAGGTCCATGCCTTAAAAATTGGCAACTAAAGCATAAAGTCTTTGGTTAAGAGAACCATTATTTTTCGTAGAAACATAATTAAAGTATTTGAAATGCCTTGCAGCAAATAAACTATTGGTTATTGCGGTTATTATATAGTTGCAGAATTTGTCGAAATAAAAATAATATTTTGGGAAGGAATTCGCTGGCTTGGGAGATCATTGTTCTTCTGTGTGTTTTCCGTCAAGCGTTAATTTTACCGTTTTTGTAACCTCTGTAATTGTTTGCTGTTCTGGATGGTTACAGCAGCAGTCTCTCTCTCTCTCTCTCTCTCTCTCTCTCTCTCTCTCTCTCTCTCTCTCTCTCTCTCTCTCTCTCTCTCTCAATTTTCGTTAGATTCTTATTTTCAGTTGAATTCTCTTTGTTTTGATTACATAAAAACATCACCAAGAATTCATAAAAATAAATGTTTTTCATTTCTTGTAAGTCAGATGTTCCTCATTGTTTTGATTACATAGAAATATCAATAAGAATTCATAAAAATAATTCTTGTCATACCGACCGGTTAATAATTGTTTTTTATTGTTTAGCTATCAAACAGAAAAGTTCTTTGTTTACCTTAAAGGAATTTCTGAGGAATTAAATGTTTTTTGTTTATCCAGCTGCAAAGTTAGTGGATTGTTTTTTTTTATGTTGACCTTCGTTGAATGTCATTGTGTGATTCTTCACGAATCTAGATGACTTCATTGTAACTGCAGCATTTGTAAGCGAGCATTTGGAACGTTATGGTATGCGTGTGCTTGCGTTCAGAACTGTTTATCAGCTGTGAATGTTTTGAAGAGTATGTGTGTGTGGGTTATAAATATTCATCTTATTAACACTATCCCTTTCATTTTATTATTCAAGACTTCTAATTATTCAAAACTAAAAGTTAAACATTATGAACTCTTTGTTACCTATTTATCTTCGTGTCAGAATCCGTAAGTTCAATAAATTGTAAGGAATTCCTCAACACTGTGTTCACCGTACATTTAATCTGTAGAAATCGTTGACCGTAACAATTGTTTTACCCGTAATTTCGTGGTCATCAGTTAGTGATGGATTACTGTAAATCAACCTGCTACTCGAATTTTTGCTGGTGTCAGGGATTGCTTAATAGACGAATGTTATTTTTTGATGTAATTAGCTGTAATTTTTTCTTTAGTGACAAATAGTTTTATTATAATTGGTTAAGAGTTAATTACATTATTATTATTATTATTATTATTATTATTATTATTATTATTATTATTATTTATTGATATGTCTG
This sequence comes from Macrobrachium rosenbergii, assembly GCF_040412425.1. Lineage (NCBI taxonomy): Eukaryota > Metazoa > Arthropoda > Malacostraca > Decapoda > Palaemonidae > Macrobrachium > Macrobrachium rosenbergii. Next base: position 27,746,079 of record NC_089787.1, on the reverse strand, counting down.
TCACGTTGTAGGTATGATAAAAAAATAATATTAGACAATTATATTCGAAGAAATTCTCCCATTCATCTTTGTCGTAATAAAAATGAAAAGTAAATCTCTCATCATAATTACAAACATCCCCAGAATCCCATGTACCAAAAGCTAACGAAGAATTCTCTTCTTAACTAGTTCTTAAGAAAGAGATTAATGACAGGTACCGAACTCGGCTAATTACCAATTATTTTCCTCCAAGACTGACACAGGTATGAAGACACTGCGGTCATCCCTTGTGGTAGCTTAGTGGGACTTGAGTGTATTGGAAGGGGGGATGGGAGGAGGAGGGGGGAGGGTTGAGTTATGTACATGGTGGAGGGGGAAGGCTGTTCACGTTGTTTTGTGTAGCCAGTTTGCTTAAGTAATGAATAACAGGTTGTGGCTGCAAACACACATTGGTGCGCTTAGGTCATATATATATATATATATATATATATATATATATATATATATATATATATATATATATATATATATATATATATATATATATATATATATATATATATATATATATATATGTATATGTATATATATATATATATGTATACAGAGAGAGAGAGAGAGAGAGAGAGAGAGAGAGAGAGAGAAATAAATGTCATTCACGCACACACTGGTTTCAGTTACATTTATGCATTTTAAACAAACAAATGTATACTCTTAAACTATATTGATGCAAGTTTGCACACACACACATACTGTCAGTACAGTATTTTCTGTAGAAAAAGAGAGAGAGAGAGAGAGAGAGAGAGAGAGAGAGAGAGAGAGAGAGAGAGGACCCCGTGAATGAGGGTTGCGGTTTGAGTGTTAGTCGCGGAGGAGCCACAGTTGCAAGTTGTCTGTGAGAGTGTTCGGGAGCGTACAGGAAGAACAGCGCCTGCGCACTGATTGCGAACCGTTTTCTGAAATATTTTCCTCGCATTTACTACTCGCGAACCGTTTTAGTGGGCACCGTTTTGTTGATGGGTTTCCACGACCGTTTTTGAAGAAGTGTTCGAAGAAGTAGAAAAAAATAAGAGTATTTTACTGAGCAACATATTTTGTTGTGTTCTGGGAAATTGAAGTGAATGTTGGCGTTTGTGTGATGCAGTGGTGATACAGGTAATTAACCTGAATGTAGAAAAATAGGAATTCTGTAATTATGACTGATATATTTGTCAAGAAGAGTTCCTTTCTTGTTTTTTCATCTTGGAATTAAAGAGCTAGTACCTCTTTAAAGTACTAGTAAAAAGTACTAGTAACTATCAAAGATATCTTGTTAGTATTTCCTAGTAGTGCTGTCTTATATATTATCCAGAACTGTAAAAAAAACAAGACATTATGGTCAAGTCTGAAGAAACCGCCAGTTTGACAGCAGATGGTAGTGTAAGTCACACCAGTGACGAATACAAAGGAAGGAAAAGTTTTAACAATAATACGAAAAAATTCTCACGTGTAAAGGTAAGCGAAGAACTGCTGTTACGATTGAGGGCGTCACTCGAAGAAGACGTCATGACTACCACTGACGAAGGAACCGAAAGGTCAGTGGATACCCCAATTCCTCCGTCAGGCGATGACGAAATCTCCACTGACGTACGCACCGAAGGGTCTTTTGTCAGTCAGTTTCATTCGACGGGCGTCGGTCGCGAAGATGATTTCCAGCCTCCGAGGGGAAGTCCGCAGGCGTCGTCGTTCGAAGACGAGGGTATTTGCGAAGGGAACCCGCGGGGAGGAGGGGTCTTGGTCAAAATTAAGAATCATGAGGACCTTCTGGATGTACTAGTAGACGATGCCTCTGACTCGTCGTTGGAGTGGGACTTCGATAATGACAATCAGAACACCCTCGAAGGGAAGAGTGAAGCCCCACCTTCTGAAGGTGAACCGGTCTCTTCTGCGCCGTCTTCCCTGTCATCATCTCCAGAATGCGAATATGAGGAAAATGAGTCGGCTGCGTCATCGTCATCATCTTCATCATCTTCATCAGACTCTGGTGCTGTAGGCAGCTTAGATCTGAGCACTCAGGAAGGGGCCATTCGAGCCATCAGCCATTCATTTTCGTGGCTCGAGGAGGAACTCTTTTCCAGAGAGCCAGATAATGACGAGTCAGAGAGCGCAGTGAACTATGACGATGATAGTGATGAAACCAGCAACGGCGCTGATGGCGGATCTTCGTCTGTTGTTGGACCTCCCGCTGGCGAGCTGGACGATTTCATTGATGAGTGCTTTCGCTGGAACGACGCAGATAATTCCGAAGAACATTGCGATGAAGTGTGCGGTGAAATTGCAAGAATTGTTGGCAGGAAGAATCTCGATGACGATGTTATCAGGTTTTGTGAGGTGGCTGACCACCGAAGTATCGAGTTTAATGATGACATCAGCGCGGTTGCGAGGAATGCCTTTGGTTCGGAGTCTTGCCGCACTAAAAGCAGTAACTTATACATTTCATCTCAGAACCCTGATTTTGAAGTCGTCGGTGAACAGGTAACCTTGGGAAATTCTGAAGGGAAGGAATATAAAGGAAAAATCCTAGGAATTGGAAGTGGGAATGAAATCCTTCATGACGAAGGTAACACAGAACGAGCGGACACGCCCTTCTTGAGTAATGAAGTATCATTTGATGCAAAAACAAATGTCATGAACCATGTTGATGTTATGAATCGTACTGTTGCCATAAACCATGTTGATGACATGAACTATGCTGATGTCATGAACTATGTTGATGTCATAAATCATACTGATGCCATGAACCGTGTTGATGCCATGAATCGTGTTGTCATGAACCATGTTGACGTCACGAACCATGTTGATGACATGAACCAGTTCGATGTCATGAACCATGCTGATGCCATGAACCTTGTTGATGCCATGAACCATGTTGGCGTCAGGAACCGTGTTGATGGCATGAACCATGTTGATGTCACGAACCATACTTATGTCAAGAACTATGTTGATGTCACGAACCATACTTATGTCAAGGACTATGTTGAGGTCACGAAACATGCTGATGCCATGAACCATGCTGATGTCACGAACCATAATGATGCCAAAAACTATGTTGATGCCACGAACCATACTTATGTCAAGAACCATGCTGATGTCACGAACCATAATGATGCCAAGAACTCTGTTGATGCCACGAACCATGCTGATGCCATGAACCATGTTGATGTCACGAACCATAATTATGTCAAGAACTATGTTGATGCCATGAACCATGTTGATGTCACGAACCATACTTATGTCAAGAACTATGTTGATGCCATGAACCATGTTGATGTCACGAACCATACAGATGTCAGGAACCATGCTGATGTCACGAACCGTAACCGTTCAGTCGCCTCCCCTTTCCCATCTCCGCCTGTGGGAACCGGAAGTCGAACTTCGGACGGAGGCGATTCCCATTCTCTCTCTCCGGTAACGAATGCCGCCTCTCCCCCCGTCAACTCCGCCGACAGGAGTGGCGACGACGACGACGACGGCGACTTCAGCGATTACCGTAACTCCTTCGGAGCGAATGATGACCCCTGGGACTCTGTTTCGGAATCGGAGTGGAGTGAGGCGGAAACTTGCATTCTGAACCGGGCGAATCCCGTTAACAGCTCAAATTCGAACGATTCGAATCGTAATGAATCTGAGATCGTGTGGTTCGAACGGCTCGAATCCCGTCTCGAGTTTGGATTCCAGTGATTCGCACCGCAGGGAAGCTGAGCATGACATTTTGAACAATCTGAATCACGTCTCGAGCTTGAGTTCGAATGCTTCAAATGTTAGAGATTCTGAGAGGCACGTTTTGAGTCATGCCGGCCCTTTTTCGACCTTGAATTGGGATCATTCAGATCTGAGAGAATTTGCCCTGTTTCCTAGAACTAACGAGGCCTATAATTATGCTTATAGTAGTGGTGATTATTCTGCAGCAGAACACCAGTACGCAGGTGCCATCCACTTCCAACCCGGCTGCGCTGGCACTGCAGTAGACGATAATGTATCGCTAGGTATCACGGAGTACGTTTTGCCCCCTTCTTTCGATCCCGAAAAGCTGGAAAATGACACCAGTGGGTCTTCCTCCGCAAGCACCAGCGGAAGCAGTTCTGACGCAAACACGAGCCCTGAAAACGACTCGTTGGATCTGTACAGGAAAGTCAATTACAAAAATGATGCCGATAAATACAGAAAGAGACATCTGGAACCTGGTGTTTGTGCCTCTTGCCAGATACCGGGGGGAGGGAGACCTTTGGGGAAAGGCCCCCACTCGGGCACTTGCCTTGGTTGCCTTATGGAGGGTGATAAAGGAAAGGGCAAATTATATAGAAGTCACCGCTCCCCAGACGGGAAAACAGATTTAGGTAATGGTTACCTTACTCTCCGAAGGAGAAGGAAGACTAAGAAGAGAAGGAAAATAGGAACTTCTGATAGCGGTGAAAACGATGGAGGTCACAGCGACGAAAATGAAGCAGCACTGCGCGACAGCGAAGGTTGGGTTGATAGTGAAAACCGCCGTTGGTACAGGGTTGGGAGCACAGGGCAGAGGAGGATGAAAAAGATCGCAGCAATGAAGGGTACCTCCCCTCCTCATCTTGTTCCTTTTGGTGACAAGCAAGCAAGTTATTTTCCCGACTCTGATGAAGATGTGAGATGGTCTGGTTATCAAAACAGGGACCTTCAGTCTCTAGAAAGAGGAATCGACAGGTTGAGCTGCAATTGGAATTCACCTGAGAGAGAAATTAGCATGCCCCAAGGTGATCATTATTCCCGCGGAAGAGGCATCGATAGGTCCGACTATGACCTTTATTTCGGGACAAGAGGAATAATGGGGCAACACACTGACCTTTATCCCTCAGAGAGAGGAATCGGTAGGTCAAGCAGAGACCTTTCATACCCCGAAAGAGGAATCCGCAGGACAGGCAGTGACCTTTATTACACCGAGACGAGAAATTACGCTTTCGATTCCAAGGAAAATTACGATTGGTTTGATGACCCTTACGAAAGTAGCAGGTGGGAGGAGATTAGGAAAAGGCTTTCTAAAACGTCCTCGAATAAAATGCGTAAGATCTCCGTTGATAAAGACGCACTTGATTCGTGGGAAGAAATTGACTGTCCTGATTCCCCAAATCACATCAGTAAATCTCAGGAAAATGGAGAGGAGTGTTCATTCAGGAAAACCAAAGAAAGTAATCTAAGTGACACTGTAGAAAAGCAACTTGGTTTGCCACCTTGGGCTTTCGATGACCGTAAATCCAGCTCGAGTTCATGATAATGACATAGAAAGGGAACTTTGCCAAACTGGAGAAAACTTCGGCAGTGGGTATGGTAACGATGCCATCGAGGTCGCAAGCTGTTGGAGATACTTTAAATCGGAGAAACATCACTCTGACAATGTCTTGGGGTTACAAGAAGTACCAGGAAGACCTCCGGGAGAAGCCAGAGCCGTCGATGACCAGCGAAAGGGATCGTTCCTCCCCGACGGTGGCTACAACAGCGACTTCGAAGGTGATGACTCTGATAGTGACGAGTACTACGATTTCGTCGGTGATGATGATAAAAGTCTTGGGAATAAATGTGATGATGAAAATGATAATTTAGCTGGAAAGACTCTGGATTCCCTGAGCTTTCTGAATCTGTACCGTGGCAGGCAAGATTCCAGGGACAAAGGGAAAAACACCAGTAAATATACCGTGTCCTCTTTTGTGGAGTGTCGAGGGACAAACGTTGCTGCAGAAAATGTTAACGAAACAAGGAAAAGAACCCTGGTTATGTTAGGTCCTCTGAATGACGTCGACGGAGAAAAGGTAAATTCGGAACGCGAGAAGAGGGAGGACGAGAATAATGTTCCCAGTTTAGTGCCATCATGCAACCTGCCCCCTCTTCGCCCTCATGCTTCCGTGCCTGCTACCAGTCCGTCGAGGGGTGGCACACCCTTAAATAATAACACTATTCATAGTGTCCACAACACCTCCATTAGCTCCAATTGGGACACACCCATCTACTCTGAACATGATATTTACTCACGGTACGATATGACCCTTCCCGTTCCCGTCCATACTTTTGCTAGCAGTACGTTGACCAGTCGGGGTTATGATGATAACTTTCACGAATTCCTTTCGCCGCCTGATATTAGAAATCCGTATGATGGAGGCTTTGGTATAGAAAATGGGGACACAGACAGACTGATAGTGAATATTATTCCAGAGAATCGGACCGCTATAACACCAGGGGTCCCATTTTACAGTATAAGGACAGCCTCAGCCTTGGGGTTAATTCTGGGTCTCAGCAGACCCAGTCGTATGCCGCCCAGGCTTTTGGAGATAAATATAAATATTGTAGCCATGACTGGAACAGTATATCTGCCCATAACACTTCTTCAGCAGCTTTCACTCACCAAATCTCCCCTTCTTTTAGCCGTGACAAAGGCATTTTCGACATTCATGCATCGCCTCAGACATTTTCACCCGAGGAAACTCGACTTGGTGGGGAAAGTGTCTGTCACGGGAAGAAATTCGCGGATTTTAAGAAAAGCATCAATCACGGAGTATCTCTCGAGCTAAGCGTCGACGCAGATGAAGCAGAAGGTAGTATAGATGGCAGATGCTTCGAAGCTTCTCAGCCAAGCCCTTCTCATTCCGTTGATAATGGAAGAACATATGTCAGGGGTAGTAGTAGTAGTAGTACTCCTTCAACCTCTGAGACCGTCTTGGGAACGGAAACAGCCGAGGGCCGTGTCATTAGCAATGCTGATGAGTTTCCAGACCGTCAGGAAACGAAAGGAGGCGCTAATGTTTATGATAACTCAGCGAGAATGACCGTAAGGAATTCCATTTCCCGAAATAATTCAGAGATGAAATATGAATATTCTGACAAAGGTGAACTTCCGAGTTCTCATCTATCTAAGGGCCACTCAGATGTTACCGCCAGCGAGTTACGCCTGACACACCACCTCTCTCGGCACCGTGACGACAAACGACGTAACAGTTTCGCTAATGGGAATAGCATCAGCGGTTACGCCATCGTTAGCAACCAACCAGCTGAAAACCATGCTGACAACGCTTGGCCGACCGCTACCTCTGCTGCTACAAGCGGTTACTGTCCGTTCGACCTCAGCAGCTCGAGGCACCGCCGAAACTTCCACGAGAACAGAAGGGCTGGAGAGATTGCGTCAGTCGGCAATGCTGCAGATTCCGATCTCGAGAAGTCGGGAGGTTGTGTTCCGTCTGCGCAAAATTATGAAAGAAACACGAGGCCTAATCTGTCCGACAGGAAATTTAGACCTACCCAAGATTCTGGTCATAATAATGCCTTCTCTAAAAATGAAGTACGTGATGTTTGCGTATGTCGTAAAAACAGAGAAATTAAGTTAAATAACATTGGCATCACAAATGATGCCATAACACCTGTGCATTACGGACCCGGCGTTGCAGTTCGATGCACCTGTTTGAAAGGCAGACCGAAGAGTCCGCGTAGTTTTTACGACGATATCATGTCGAGAGAGAGATTTTGGAATGCTGTTAAATCCGATAGCAACAGCCAGACACACCTCCCTCACTGGGAAAGGGGCCTTACTGAGAACGAGAACAGTGAGGAGGGTAGTCCACCAACCCAGCAATCAGACGGGGCACTGATATCCTCAACGTCACACAAATGGCTGAAGGCCATTCCTGCGTCTTGTTTGAGCCATACCCTCTGCACCCGCTATCCCCTCTACAAGAAGATAAGAAATGCCCTGTGCAAGAGCGATAACGTTTTGGCATCCACTGTGAGCAGATTGCAGGGCTCTGCACCTGTCGATGCCCAGACCGAATCCGTCGTTAATCAGAACATCAGGGAGGACGCGGGGCATTTAACGTCAGCACAGCCTATCTGCTCGCAGCCAAAGTCTATTCTAAATGGTGGTTTGACAGATGCGTCTAAGGTTACCCAAGCCTCTGCATACGAAAAGGAAGTCGATTACACGGACACCTGGTACGAAAGGAAATCTAAGTCCGATTCTTCACCTTTGGCATCGTTGCGACGAGAACCTCCGGACGGAACGGCGCATCCGGACGACCCCGTCGAGCAAAAGACACCGGCGAATAAAGAAAATAACAAAGAAAAGATCGCTCGCGATCTGAATGAGGAAAGCGACGGAATTTCGGAATATTCTGATTGTGGAGGAGGAAAAAGCTCGCCCATAAGATCGATCTCGCCACTAGAGCTCTGGGATCCCGGACCTCTGAGAGATTCGACTGAAAATCAGGACCCCCATTTTCCCGGAAACAAACTTTCAAACTCCCCAAACTCCCCGGGGAAAATAATAATCGAAACTGCGGCTCATCACCTTTGGAGAGAGCCATCGTAGACCCAGATCGAACTCGTCACGAAGAAAGCCACGCAAAATGGGCGCGCGAATCGGAAGACCGCACAGTGGAGATGAAATCGCCCATTACTCCGTCGGAACGGATGGAAAATAAACTTGCGGACCGCAGCGTGGAAACCAACCTGCCATTTGGAGGAAGCCTGGAGTTCCAGGGGCCACGCCCCCCACCGCCCATTACGGAGTCTCGCAGGCCCGCCAGAACGATTATTCCCGAGTCCCCCAACCACCAATCAACCATCCTGCTTGCGGTGGACTCCCTCCCTGCCACCCCCACCCCCGGGGACCCACAACAACAACAACAACAACAAGAAAAACAACATGAACAACAACAGCAGCCCTCCCTCATCGACCTCATGAAACTAGGTCACTATGAGGGTTACGTCACTTTGCCCATGGTGTTCAAACCCGTCCACAACATTAATCCAAATATTGATGCGGCCATATCTAGTCATGGAATCGAGTCTGCTCCGTCTAGTCATGGGGATGTCGCCGGGGCTCCCGCCGAGATCGATCCCGAGGAGGAAATCAGACAGAGCACGCAAGTACGAGTATCTCTGAGAAAGTATTGCAGGAGGAAGAAAGACGGAAGCCGGAAACTCGTCATCAAGTTCACGCTCTGTTTAGGTGATGTATTTATGAATAAATGAATGAAATATTATTATTATTATTATTATTATTATTATTATTATTATTATTATTATTATTATTATTGTGCATTTCATTGGTTTTGGGGTTCTGATGGCCGCTAAAATATATTTCTAGTATTTATTATAAATTAACCTGTTTTTGTTTGCACATGATTTCTGATATGGTATATACATATATATATATATATATATATATATATATATATATATATATATATATATATATATATATATATATATATATATATATATAAAACACCGTCTCCGTTGCAGTCCCGACATTGCAAACGCGTGAATTGCAAGTTTCTAATTTATGGGATTCTCGTTACTTATTGGTAAATGTCAGTGTTTAGAAATATCTCGAGAAAAAAGAAAAAGAAAAAGAAAAAACTGTGTTTAGATGCCTCACTGACAAACAAAAAAAATCATTATTTTTTAATCAATAATAGTTCAGGAATATATCACTGAGAGAACCAGTCATTTATATCGTTTATTTTTTAAAAAATTATGACGTCACCAAATCTGAAAATTATTTTATGTAGTTTACATCTATAGAAATATTTCCTATGGACTTACATATATATACATATATTTTAAAGTGTATATTCATTTACTTTAAAAAAATATGGCGTCATCTGCGGGAAAAAATTATATACAGATATACTTTAAACATTATGTATTCATCTGCGGGGAAAAATATTTCATAGGAATTGATATATAGATATATTTTAAGCTATATATTCATCTGCGGGAAAACTATTTCATAGGAATTGATATATAGATGTATTTTAAACTATATATTCTTCTGCGGGAAAAATATTTCATAGGAATTTATATATAGATATATTTTAAACTATGTATACTGTATATTCATCTGCGGGAAAAAATATGGCGTTTGTGATTATATATTATCAAATTTTAACATATACAGTATATTCATCTGCGGGAAAAATATTTAATAGGGATTAATATATAGATATATTTTAACTTGTATATTCATCTGCGGGAAAAATATGGCGTTTGAAATTATATATAGATATATTTTAACGTATATTCACCAGCGGGAAAAATGTCATAGGAATTTATATATAGATATATTTTAAACTATATATTCATCTGTGGGAAAAATATGTCATAGTAATTTATATATAGACATATTTTAACCTATACATTCATCTGCGGGAAAAGTATGGCGTTTGAAATTATATATAGATATATTTTAACCTATGTATTCAGCTGCGGGAAAAATATTTCTAGGAATTTATATACAGATATACTTTAAACTCTATATATTCATCTGCTACCAAATATTACGACGATGCTCCTCCTAAGTCAGGAAGGAGAGTGATCTGCTTTCCGTCACAATAGACATATTGGAGCTGCCTCCTGCTTCCTGGTAGAAAGCTGGAGGAAGAAGAATTAGAAGAAGAGGAGGAGGAGGAAGAAAATGGTCTCGGTAACATAATAAAGGCTGGCGTTACCCACTCGAACGTTGTGCGGTGAGCGAGGGGGTCAAAGGGGCGTGTTCTCAAGGAAGATCCGAAATAAGGTCATAGGTCACTCCAGAGAAGATTTCTAATATGGCGTGTATAAGATTTTTTTTTTTTTATTGTTTGCAAGAAGTTTCCTGCTCACTTTATTAGCCACTTGTTTGAAATTGTAGGAAGTTTTGTTACAGTGACTTTCTTAAGACGGAGAGAGAGAGAGAGAGAGAGAGAGAGAGATAGGGAGAGAGAGAAATAGGAATAATGTTGTTCTTTTATGAGGGAGAGAGGTTTTTGAGATAGAGAGAGGGATAGAGAAATAGAAATAATGTTCGTTTATGAGAGAGAGAGAGAGAGAGAGAGAGAGAGAGAGAGAGAGAGAGAGAGAGAGAGAGAGAGGGGCGAGAGAGAGAGAGAGAGAGAGAGGGGGTTTTGTAGGGGAGAGAGAAATAGTAATGGTGTTGCTCTTTTCAGAGAGAGAGAGAGAGAGAGAGAGAGAAATAGTAATGTTGTTGCTCTTTTATCAGAGAGAGAGAGAGAGAGAGAGAGAGAGAGAGAGGAGAGAGAGAGAGAGAGAGAGATACGATGTTGCCTTTGTTTCTGGACCATGTTTTTGCTCTTGACTTTGTTGGTCTTTGTTTAGTTTCACTGAATGGGACATGTCAAAGCAAATCGAATCTTGTCGTGACTACAGCTTTAATTTTTATATATTTTAATTTTTACAGTTTGCCCTTTCAACCTTACGTCTGTCATTTTTTTTTATTTGAAAAGGTTACAACAGTTCTGTTAGACAGTTGCTTATTTTTCCCTATTAAAAGTGAGTGGGGTGCAGGTTGTCATTTGATGTGAAAGTAGTTTTCCGTGAAAACTGATTATTTTTGTAAGAGTGAAAAATATGAATGTAAATTGATTTTTGGTAAGCAATGTTTATACTATTATTATTATTATTATTATTATTATTATTATTATTATTATTATTATTATTATTATTATTATTATTATTATTTATCCATTAACAGTTTGATATTATCTTAACTGTAATTTCTTTGAACACACTCATATTCCATCTCATGAAAACATCCATCTTTTCATGGGGGCCTTTGAAGGACAGAAAGTACTTTCGGATATTTCTCTCTCTCTCTCTCTCTCTCTCTCTCTCTCTCTCTCTCTCTCTCTCTCTCACAAAAATTCAAAAAGGTGAACTAATGTATGTGAAATTGCACTGAATCTTTGGCACATTATAAGATGAAAAAAACATTTTTGCAGGTCCCTGTTATCGCACCCTGCCGCGGCAAGGTAGTATTTTGTGTCTCATTTAATGTTGGGTTATTTAATCTTGTAAACCAGGTTTACTATCACCCGTTGAAGTGTAATGTATGCGTGGCAGGTTCAGTGGCTGTTCCTGATTTGACCTCCCCTCTCTCTGGAAAGTGCCGACCACATTTCGAAAATATAATACCTCTTTTTTTTTAATCTTTCATTAGTAAATATACATATAAAAGGAAATTGAATACGTATTATATGTAGTTTTATATGGCCATTTATGTTTTTTTGTATGTAGCTGGAGTAATTATTTAGTCAGGATATCGAATGATAAACATTCATGTCCCAACTTTAGTTTTTGATACTGTTCTGAAAGTTTTGAAGTAATATTTTGAATATTAAGATCTTGAGACTTCATTGTGTCATTATCTTTTTGCTTTTCTGTCAGATATTTTTAATTAGCTTCCATTTTGTGCTGAAACGCCTTAATTTCTCAAAACTTTTTAAACCTGTTTTGGTTAGTTAGGAAGAAATATTTCTGACTTGCATCTCTATTTATCAGAATCATACTTTACTCCTTTTGTTTTGTGAGCACATTGTTTTTGTCCTAGTATTGCATGTATGTTCAAATTCTTTCTCTCTTTTCTAGAATTTTAGAGTTTAATTTTTTTTTTATTGTAGGAAGTAATAAAATATAGTGGTGTACTTCATTGAATTCCAATCATAGGGTTTTATTGTGGACTTTTTCATAGGCATCTGTAAAACATATAATTTTTTCTTTTTCTTCTAATTCAAATCCTTCTATAGGTTATTAGTTAAAAATAAATAATGTTCCCCATTAAGGTAAATCCCTTTCTGTTGATGTTGTAACAATTTTAGTTATTTCTTTAGGTTTTGTTTTCTTTTTATTTTATGAGTGTTGTATTGCCATTAAATTGCAGTTAATTGGGTCTGTCCTATGATTAAATTGATCCCAAAGTTAAGTAAATGATGGGCATGTTATGGTGGATGTTTCTTTGTATCATCAGAATGATTGTATTCATATTTTGAATTGTTTTTGTTTTCATATCAGTTCATTCAAGATACACAGCTCCCCCTTTCTTTTTTGGTTAAGAGTATCAGAATTAAGTACAGTATTTTTAACAGCTAGCTTAGTAACAAGTCATTAGGTATTCCCAGCCTCATTCTACTGAAATTTTACTAATAATATATATATATTCTCTTTCTTCCCACTCTGATCACCATCTAACTGAAATATCTGCAATATTCATACTCTCTCTCTTTCTCTCAGAAGTTAATCGACATAATTCCCATTCGTTATTAGTAATTTTTTTTACTGACAACTTATTTTCCTCCCATTTTGTTTGGTTTTATCACAAGATTTCATTCATTGTTCATAACCGTCTGTATTATTCTGTGAAGCCGGTTTTTATGCAGTGCTCCTCATCATTCATTAACATTTGTTAAGGTGGCATCAGCACTGACAGAGTATTCAATTATGTAGCAATTCTATCTCTTCCATTACAGTACAGTATTCCTATTTATTTACCATCAAGTTTCATCTGAAATTGATAGACTTTGGGACCCATAGCCATTTTACTTTATTTTTCTCTCTTATAGTATAGTTTCAAATACTGACAAGTTGTTTTCTCTTCATAGAATGTGCAGGATGCAAGGAGGAATTGGTAGAGGGCCAGGCATTGATTGCCCTGGATCAACAGTGGCACATTTGGTGCTTCAAGTGTGCTGCCTGCAATACTGTCTTGCATGGAGAATATATGGGAAAGTGAGTACGGTATATATTTCTATTCAAGTTGTCATATTTCGTTGTTCAGTGTAATATTGCTGTATTGGTGCTTATCTTAGTTAAGGACTAACTTTTTATTGTGATGGTTTTTATAATTATTGTATAATTTTGTAGATATTTGTGCAGTGAAGGAAACTATTCTTAAATGATTTGTAGATGCCCCTTCTCCCAGTTTTTTTAATATTTTTACGTATAAGATGCATTAATGTCAGATACATTAGTGTAAAAACTAAAAAGAATGTTTCAATTCCAGCTCACCCATATTTACATCCATTCTACAGCCTTTATGCTTTCAGCATTACTGTGCCATGTTTTTCACATACTGAATACTATACTATTACTGTTAGTGATATTCTCAAATGTGATTTTAGGGATGGCTTGCCATATTGTGAAAAGGACTATCAGGCACAGTTTGGCGTCAAGTGTGCTTATTGCAATCGATTCATCAGTGGTAAGGTGCTACAAGCTGGAGACAATCATCATTTCCACCCGACTTGTGCACGCTGTACGAAGTGCGGTGATCCGTTTGGGGATGGAGAGGAGATGTATTTGCAAGGTTTGTGTTTAATGTTTACCTTAGTTCTTCTTTTGGATCTTTCCGAGACTGATTTAAACTTTTCAGGTGTCTTCAGATTTTTCAGACAGAGAATTGGAATTGAAATCTGTTTAAAGTTCGCCCTCCTGTGTTTAACTGAAGCTCTTGTTTATTTTTCTCATTGTGTCACTTGGTAGGATTCAGACCAGATGACTTATCAGTGTTGATACAGTTTCAGCAGTCAGTCCTGAGTACAGTATTAGCTGCATTCATTCATAAGCTGTTTAAAGGGACACTGTCTTAATTGCCCCATTTTGCATGTAAATGAAATAAATATATGTTAAGAGTGTATTTTAAGGAGTTACGTAAGAGCAGCAGTGATTTTCATCAACAAAAGTTGTTTCATGTAAAGCATTATGCATTCCCACATGTAAATTTGGTTGATAATAAGTGAATTTTTTGGAGGAAATTATTTTTATAATAGAGATATACATTTTATTTTTATTTTATCACACACAATGCTCACTCACATGAATTTAGCCGTCATACATGAAATAATTGTACTTCTGGACATAGTTCATAAAATATTGCATTTTTCACAGGAACGGCAATATGGCATCCTCGCTGTGGTCCAGGGCCCACTGAAAATGGTACAGTTTTAAATGGATCTATATCCAATGGTCATCACGTGAACGGAGATCAAAAAGTTGAACGAGAACGTGACTTTGATGGCTTGAGTTCTACAGCTTCAGAAACACAGGTAAGTTGACCATCTTGTACGGTTGTATCATTATTCCTTTTTTCTTGGGCCTATTATTATTTTGTAGTATTTTTATGCTTTAGTTTGGTAACAATGTTTCTACGTGAATACAATAAATTGTTTATTATCATTGAATAAAGTTCTACATGAAAGTTGAACCATAATTGATTATGTACTTCGATATAGATTCAACAACTGTTGGAAGAGAATAAGTAATATTCATGAAAGCTCCTTACTGATGAGTTTATAGTAATATCTGCATTAAAGGGCTTTTATCTAACATCTGACCATATATATTGATGAAAATAATAGCATTTGTGTGATTCTTATCCTTTGGTAATTGGTGCAATCTTTGCTATTCTGAGCTGAAAATTAAATTTAATTTCTGAATGAAAGATTGAATGGAAACTGAATGACTTCTAGTAACTTGGTAGAAATATTGTTACAGCAGGTTTTTTTAGGAAGAAAAGTATTTCTGCATCCTTTTCGTTAGTGCTTATGTGTCAAGTCTGCATCTAGATTTTATTTTTAATTTTGCTTTTCTTCATATGGTAAAAGAATGAAATTTTGCATTTATGTTTAGTAGTTCAGTACGGTTTATTTGCCAATGAACATATACTTTTGTTCAAGTGTTTTTAACCATTGCATTTTTAGGCAGGCATTCCTAAACTTCCGTATTATTTTTACTGTTTGCAACTGAATGTAATTCAATACTGATCTCTAATTCCATGAAATATTGTGTGATGTTCACTGGAAAATATCTTCAAGTCAACATTTAGTGCATCAGTATTAAAAATGTCTTAAATTTCCCTTAGCCTAGAGAATAAGATAATTAAGTAGATAGTACAATAACTTGGTTTTCATCTCAACAGTTTATCGAAACTGTAGAGTCCACGGGGAGATGGCGGCGGGTATGCCTAACGGAGAGTTATTTGCTGTATTTGATAAGATTTTTTTTTAGAAACCCTGTGACTAAGTTTTGATTTTGTATACGAATGTAGTAACTAACCCATTGATGAACTGTGACTTGTCCAGTGATTATGACGTTCCAATCCCAGTGTTTCTAGAGAGAGATAACCTTCACTTAACCTGTATCATCATCATCATCATCACTGACAGTGTCACTTCTAAAGATTAAAATGAAAAGGTATACAGAATTATTGATGCCATGCAAGTATACTAATGGGGCCCCTCCACAAGCAACACCCACGACTTTAGTTCTGTATAGAGGGCTTAGCTTTTGTGAGTTTTTATCTTGGCAGTCAAAAATTTTATTTTGAATTGAAGCAAACATGCTACTGAGTTGCATAATTTTGTAGATGTAATTTAGACATTCAATAATAACTGGTTGGTTACCTCATTTTAACAGCTTTGTAGCATTGCACTGCAAGTGTAGCTGCATTTTATTTTTGTACTCGTCTCACATCCACTTACATAGGAAGGAAACCACTCACTCATTGTTCTTTTGTGTAAAGCAACACAATTCACTGTCCCTCAAGCAAACTCCCTAGTTTACTGTACACACCGTTCATGTTTAGAATAGTTTCAGTATGGGGATTCTTAATTCAGTTAAGTACCGCACTTGGGGAACTCTGTACCAATTAAGCATTAAGCCCCCCTAGCTCAGTCACATTTTCATTTGGTCTTTAGTTAATAATTTAGCATTTTACCTTTGGTTATATTCCTGTAATATATTAATGCAAGCCCTTTACAGTGTTTGAGGTTAATAAGATATCAATTGTGCTTGAGTTAGCAGTAAAATTTTTTCATAGCCATGGAACACACATTATCTTCTAATTAAAACAGGAACACTTTTACAACACATTTTTGTTTTAACATGAATCTGACTCTATGTTGGTTTATGTCACATAGGTTAACCCTCATACTGACAGGTACACACTTCTTGTGCTTCAGGGCTTCTTGCATTGTCAGTGTAGTTTTTAAGATTTTGTTTCAATTTTTTTGTCTTTATTATTATTGTTTTAGCAGCATGCTAAGGTGTTACAAAGATGCCTGTATGTATTTGCATGCTTAGATTCATTTTTGTTTTGTTAACAATTTTTTTTCAGTTTTCTCGTTCCCGCACGCCAAGTCTTAATGGATCCTTCCGCTCCTATAGTCCCTATAACAGCCTGAGCAGGAAGGTGCGTTTCCAGTTTGCTTTTCTTTTCCTGTATTTATATAGTTGGTTTATTTACAGCTGTTAGTGTCAGTTAAGATGCTCTATAGATGAGTAAGGTAAGGATATTGTTACAGTATTTAGTTTTAGAAATATTATTAGTCTTAAATTGTTTAGTGTGTGTCAAAGAAAATTTCCATTTCCTGAAATTGCAGATTTTTTTTAGTCAAGGTGTCTGAACATGAATAATATTCAAAACACCAAAGTAAGGTAGAAAAACCTTATATCCCTACAAAAGAGATAATGTCAAATAAGAAACGTTTTCAGGAGCATAGACTCAAGGAAAGAAAATTGGTGATTGGTCAGAGAGCTTGAAAAGCTAGTTTTTTAATGACTAATGTTAGGATGGACTGAAACTCACCAAATACATCTCTGTGGAAATTTAATCACAGATATTCCACTTCTAGAGGCTTGGAAGGTGTTTGTATACTATTAATGTTAAGTTCAGAGTAACTTTCCCTTCTTTAATGTTGCCATTTTGCAGTGTTACACAGCAATGAATCAGGAAAAGTGCTGAAAATCTTGAGAACGTTACCAGAAATTTTTATCCAAATTTGATTTTTACACATCAGTGCTTATTACTCAAGCTCAGCAATTGGGGGTCCTATGGGAGTTGCAGGTGTCCATTTTGTACAGATAATTTCATCTTGAAGCTGACAGACAAAACCAGTACCACAGCATTATATTTCCCATGTATAGTGTTACTACTATCTAATATTGAGATAGTGAATAGGCCATAGGTGTGATTAAAAGAAAATTATCACTGCCATTTGAGTTCAGATTTCTGTGTGAGAGTTTATTTGGAATGAATATAAAAGTTTCGGGAGCAGCTCACCTAATGCAGATGCCAAAAAGAAAAAGGCTAGATTTTGTATAATTTGTGTGGGTAACGGTAAATAAGAATACCCACATTCACACAGTTAATTAATACATAGACTAGGTCATCAGTCTGTACAGTATTATGAAAAAGGTTGTCCTAAGTTGATGAAATGTTGAAAATTCTGTGCTGAACTATGCATGCATAAGGGTTTGAAAACTCATCATAACTGCTTAACCATTTCTCAGTTGTATCAGTAAAACTGTTTCTAGAAAAGTTGGGTATTAGCCAACATCTTGTAAACTACTCACACGTAGAAGACCAATCTCAGGAATCTTTGTTACCAGTTACAGTTGAACAATAAGAAGAATAAAAAGGTTTACAGTAAGAGGCTTGTGAATACAAGATAGAAATTCATGTCATTAAACAAGATCATTTGTGACTACTTTTATTGGTATTAAGGTGGCATTCTGATGTATGTTTGGATTTGTCCCCATCGTGAAGAAAATTCTCAGGGTGACACAGGATTTTAAATAAAGCCTAAAGATTTTACCTTATTCAATATACAGTCCTGCAAAGAGAAGACACTGCCCAAGTCTTCATTGAATGATAATGTTGATGGGTTTCAGTTACTATGAAGAACCACTACACAAGGGAGTCATGAGCTATTATCTGTTAATTTTAAGCAACTACAGTTGAAACAAAAACTGCAGTGTAAGGAATGTAATGTATAGGTAGAAGTATACTGTTTCCTTACACTAGTAAACTTCCCAATGCTTTAACTCTGATGGAAATTTCATGGGTAGGAATATTTTTAGTACACAAAGTAAGATTTAGGAAGCTTTTCCATTTTAGTTGTAATTTGTCTTAAAAATAAACCAAAAATAGAACACAACATTCTCATTTTTTCATGATAATTACATCACATAAGTCAGTAGAACCTGTAATATTAGTAAGACAGCAACATAGAAATTCTAAATGTAAATGGAAAATCCATGCAGTATCTTCATTTATCTTAATTTTCATATAATTGGCATACATGTGAAATATTACATAATACATACGTATAAGGTATCCAGTAATGAGAATTAGCAATATCTAAAGATGAATATAGTACTTAAGAAAAAAAGTCAGTTCCATTTTATGTAAAGTCATAACAGTAGCTAAGGGTAACAAAAAGCATTCTAGGAAATTTCTCTTAAAATGGTTTTATAGCATAGTTTTAAACTGCTTTTTTGGTGTCCCTCTAATGGTGGGGCATCAGAAAATGTTCTAGCCCCAGTAGTATATAGTATAGAAAAAATGTTCTAAATTGAAGCTAAGGAACAATCTGTAGAAGAGCTAAAAATACCCAAAGTTCACCAACAGGAGTTCAAAGCAAACTACATTTCAGTATAGTATTGCATACATTGTTGTCAGATCTTGAAAACTTATGCAAGGAATTGGCTTGTTTCATGACTTAAATTGTGTTTGCGTTTAGGTTTGTTTTATTGATCTCAGAGATATTTACAAATTACTGCATTATGTAATTACTTAATTTTTTCACTTTTAATTTAGAAAACTTTAAGAAGGAAAGTCTCAGACATAATTGATATGAAACAAAATTGATATGAAACAAAAACCATGGTCGGATAATTTCTGTACTGTATTGTGGTTACAGCTAAGTATAATGTGCTTGTAGAAATATAGTAAAGCCTATATATTTCCACAGTTCTCGGGTCCTTATCGCACATGCTCGCCTGGTTTGATATTGCGCGAGTACAAATCTTCACAAAGTCCTGTTGATATAACGCGTATCTACACATACTCATATCTTACTGCCGAACCTTCACAAGGTTATCTCAAGCGTCCATTGGACCCATATGACCGTCCTCCACCCAAATCTCCACACTTCCACCGTCCGCCTCGTAAGTTTTATAGTTAACTGGGTGTTTCAGTTGCTTCTTACATATTTTCATGCTACTGATATTGGAACACCAGTGTAAATATCTAAAATTATTCATGATAAAAGAATTTTATGTTAACTTAAAAATTTAGTTTCTTGTACAGTGTACAGTATATACATTATATGATTCCATATAGTCATTCAGTCATTGGATGCGCTATTGTATAATATTTTTTTCTCTTTTCATATTCTTTAAAGTGAATGAATTTTGGGAAATTTTCCTTTTCATTCTGCAAGAAATTATAATTGAAACGAAAGAAAAACTTGGATTATGTCCTGTTACATTTCTTACCTTTCAGCTGATTGTAGAAAACTATCACTTCCCAAGACGAATAGTAGATTAGGCATGCGAGTTTTAGTGGATCAAATGCAGACAGAAACACCTCGACCAAAGTCTCCTCATATGAATAATGAGGAGCCTATCGCACTATCACATTATCCAGGAGGACGGAAACCGCCAAGTGGAGATGTTTCACGAATAGAAAGAGATGATTTCCCTGCACCTCCTTACCCTTATACAGATCCAGGTATGAATTTTAGAAAGCCTTCGAGTGCAGTACAGGTACAGATAAATTTCTATCCCTGTGCTTGGGTGGTGCCTGAATATCTTCCAGTGAAGTCTACTTTCTTAAGGGCCATTCACCAGTATACAAAGTGATATCATACAAAAAAGATATTAGCTTTATGCCTTAACAAAGTCTTATAACTCTGCAACCAGAAGTCATTTAGCTCATCTGCTATCATATTATTGTTTTACAGAAATGTCATACTGGTATATGAGTTGGTCTGAGACATCTCAAGACCTATTGGTTAATCATCATGCAATTTGCTGAAATGACTTTGCAGTTGTGCTTATTTCTGTAAGGTTTAGGGTACTGTGTTGTTGAAATGTGTGCAAAACATACATTCAGAAAATTTAATGACCATAACAGAAGTTTGTAAATTGAAATGTAAATCCATTTAATATATAAATTGTGCCATTTATCTTGCTTTTGCAGTTTTGTAATTGTGTGTTTTGCATTCTTGTTCAGAAGCCAGGGTTAACTTTTGTATACAATGCATATGTTTCCATGGGCTTGGGCTTTTCATATACATGGGTTTACTGCATACTGCTCTAAAGTTATAAAAACTGAGCAGTGCATTGAAATTCAGCTGCGTAATTATACCATACATGTTATTTTGTATGTGGCTTTTACTCCTTGTTTTCACTTAATACTGTGCAGGTGTAAATGTTCTGGGCCTGAAAATGTTTGGGTATTTATTATTCAACCAGTAAATTTGTTCATTACTAGGATGATAGAGATTTATCTGTACAAAACCCTGGTGCGTAAAGGGAATTGCATGTTCCTGTGTCTCAGATTCTCATTATAAAACATAAACTCCTGTCGCATAGTATACAGTAAATGTGTTTCTAATTGTCATAGTCCCTTTTTTCTGATACTTCAAGTTTTATGAACCTGTGATGGGAAGTCCTGTAGGCATTATAGTCTTCATGTAAGGCATTTGGTCTATTTCAAGTGTTTTCCTTTTCATGGTACTTTTTTCATGATATTTACACTTTTAAATTAACTTTTATCTTTTGTTAAGTCTTTGTGGTATTGCTGTGCATCTTTATTCCATAGCATTCCTCCACCTCTTAATTCTTTATGAAGTGAACAGAGGTACATGATCAGGAGAGGGTAAAGTTTAAGGTGATATAAATTTTAGAAGTAATAAGCAGCAGGTTAGATACCCATGCTTGAAAAAAATTGATAGTATATGAAGAACATTGAAATGTTTACAGTATATACCCTTGCATCATAAATGGTCAGTTCCAACTATTGTATACTTTGTTTAGTTAGTTTCTTGTGCCAATATTAGTAAATGTTGATGGTGGTTTTCTTGCAATTATTAGCTTATAAAGTTTGACTGTTAAAAAGCTAACATTTTTTAAAAATTAAGGAAGATCAAGCAACTAATTTTTTAATTTGTTTGCTGTGCATATAAAAAGGCTTTTTGAGAAATGAAAAGTTGATTGAATATAAGATTTAGGTCATTACAAATGATCTTTAGTGACAGTTTATTGCTATTATCCATTGATGTTGCCTTAATGTGTTACTGCATTGTCTGTGAAATACTCTAGGATTATAGTTTACATGCTGTAAAAGTATAGCATTTTTCTCTTGAGACATACATGATTTTAAGTAAGAGTATCATGGCACCTCTATTCACATTCATAGGTAGACTAGATGAGCTTAATTTGTTCATTTTTATCAACTTATTCTACTATATAGCAAGTACTGTTATAATTGTATGAGAAATGTGCTCTGCATTAAGTATTGAAGTAGTGTACCCTTGAGTTGTTCATTTCATTGTTTTTTAAGTTGACAAAGAATGTTTGTGGCATTTGTGGGAAGTAACTGTCAAGCTAGAAAAAAAATGGTGTTTTTGTCAGTGCCTCCTAAATGGGATTCATTTCTGTACAACCCCATTGCTCATACATGCCCAAATTTGTGGTCATCTACGTCCCCCAAACACTTTTGTCTGGCAGACAGAGGAGATCTGTAGTAGCATGGTGCATGCACCACCTGTTTGCCATCTCTTCTCTTTTATCCAATGCTAGTAACTTGGAGGACAGTTTGCTGTGTCCAGTGATGGTATTTGGTCAATATTTTATTATTATTATTCAGTAGATGAGACCTGTTCTTATGGAACAAGCCCATGGGGGCCATTGACTTGAAATTCAAGCTTCCAAGGAATATGATGTTCATTAGGAAGAATTAAGAGGAAGTAAAGTGAAATACAGAAAGAAGAGATCCCACTTATCAAAAAAACAATAGTAAATAGATAAATAGAAAGAAAAGTATTAAAATGCAAGAAGAATAGTATTATGGTAATAATGCATTACATTTTCCCTTGAACTTCTGAAGTTCCAATTGCACAACATCCTCTGGGAGGCTGTTCCACAGTCCAACAGTGTGAGAAGAAGTTCCTAGAGAAGATACCACCAGGTTTAAGAACATGGTCACATGCTGACTCAGCCAGGTCTTTCTCAGAATTTCAGTAACGTGTCAGAGGGCAAAGTTCCAGCTCATGAAACCATAGCCCTTTCTAATTCTTTTGTTATTAAACTTAAATGAGATTTAAATGCTCTTTTAAATACTGTATAGGTACCTGGAGTTGTCAGTCTGGTATTTAAAATTGCTACCTTTGGGATTTAATGCACAAGTGGATGGGTGCATTTTCTTTAGAACTGATAGTATCAGCAGGCCAAGTTTTACCATTTTGGTGAAGGCCTTGGGGGAATTACCTTCCTTTTCTTCATAATTCTCTCAACTCATCCATTCATATATGCAGCATAGAAATAAGGAATTCAGCATTTAATAGCCTTTATGTTTCACATATATGGTAAATGACCTCATTTTGCTGATTCAGTTGACAGCTATGCAGGTATAAGTGCCTTACTTTACATTCTGTAGTGAGGCGGGTAATTGATAGGTATCTGTGGCTCCAGATGGTACATAGCAGTGCTACTGCCATACTGATCTTGTTTCTGTTATACAAGAGAGTCCAGTGTCTGAGGACATTTGAAGACCACACATTTGGGCATATGTATGTGATGAGTGTATTTAAAACAATTTTTTTTAATGAAAATTTCATTGCAGTATACTAATTCAAGGGTCATCTGCACACATTTTCTCACACTAATAACAGTACTTAGCATATTGTGTGGTAACTTAGAAGTAGTTTACTCCCTGGAGCTACTGCAGTAATTTGGCTATCCTACAACCCTCACCCTTGTTCCCAAGATGCATCTCAGCCGCAGCAGTCCGTATTTTGTGTTGCTTTAAGTTCTTTTTTGTTGAACTAACCTGTGAATGTGTGCGGCCGTGGCCTCACTGGCAGATGTTTCAGAACGACGGCGGAGATGGTCAGGGAGTACGAAAGCAGTCAGCATTGATGAAACAGACGAAGCTACAGAATTAGAAGATGACGAAACTTTATTGGAAGACCCGAAGTTGAAGGTACTTGGGACTCAGCTAATTTTTTTTATTTGACAATAAACACATGTGTTTATAGTACAGTACAGTAGTGTGATTTCCAGTGATCACTGTTCATTATAATCTTTATTTTGTTGCAATGGATTGAATGAGTAGACATGACACACATTTAATAAATGCAGAGATTTAAGGTTGGTCTTAAAATCCACTTCATACAAATACTAGAGGTGACTATACATTTTTTCATATTGATTTGGCTATTCTTGCATGGTTAACCTCTTCTAGTTAGATTCTAAACTATATTTCTTTCAACGTCTCACAGAAGGAAGAAGCGGAACTTAGTAAAATAGCAACTGGCATTGGCAAAGTTTTCCTACAGCAAGTAAAAGAGAGAGAAAAGATTAGAGCATGGAAGGCTACACATTTAGACCCACGAAATGCTTCACGTTCACCAGCAGCAGATCGTGAACCAGGCAATAAATTGCGTTTTGGAACATCTCTCAATGCTTGTAAGTGTGAATGGTACTGTGTCTGAGATCACAGTTCTCTATATTATTAATCGTTACATATGCCAAAGACTGATGACAAAGGTCATATTAAGTGCTAAGCTGTAAGTAATTACAGTATTACAGAATTGTTGTTAACAATGCAATTCCACAAATTCATATATTTTTGCAATTTAAATCACTCAGTATAAAGTTGCAAACAAAGATCTGTGCTGCGTATTGCTGCATAGTTTTGTTGTATAACCACTTAAATTCTGTTGGAAATCTGGAATACTGTCATTGGTCATATAACGAATTAAGTGTAAAGGTGTGTGGGGCTCACATAAGCATTGTTGACAGCACCTTCCCGAATGACAGACCACAATCGACCCTGGGGGCCAGAGGATGATGAATTTGATAGGGGCTCATCGTATCGATGTTCTACTGGGCGATCCTCTGCTACTATACCTTCCTACAACGGTATGTAGGCAAAAGGTTATTTAAATTTTAGTTTTTAGGAAATGCAGTACAAGAAATGTAATTATTAGATATTTTTAGTGAAGTTCATGTTATTATAAGGAATATTTATATTTGTTTCAATATAAGTTAGTCAGCCAATAAACCATGTTGTCACGTGTCTTGCTTTCAGAGAAAAAATTGATAATTATTTTGGTTTATTTATAAAAGTGTATCAAGTTCATGTGTCAGTATAAGATCATCATTTGTAAGTTATCGTACCAGAGGTTTTGAATAATGTGATGGGTTCATGAGAAAAAATGTGCAATAATGCCACCATTGTGGATGGTTACCTTTTCCTAGTGTAACAAGTACAGCAAGTTTTTAAACTATGATGTTTTTAGACAGGAAGATGTTAGTTTTAATACCTTGTTATTGATTCATCACAGTTAACTAGGCAGATCACTTATAATTCAGATTTGTTCCATGGCAGTGCCATTACTTAAATAAAGCCCCACATTCGTGGCCTTCGCATGTACAAGACTTTGTAATCTTCTGTTTAAGAGACAGAGAAAGAGCAGTAGTAGAACTGCACATGCACCACATACAACAGGTACCTGCCTCACTCTTCGTGTGTTGGTAACACCATGAACAGCCAAGCAGAATTCCCAAAATATTTAATTACTATTTCTCCTATTCATATTATCTTTATTCCATCTCCCTTTCACCTCGCTTTTCCCATTAGGTGATTATAATTTATAATTTTTAACAGATAGGTAATATTTGCTGGAGTCAGCCTCCTAATTTGTATTGTATGATTCAGTATGAGGTTTCGTTATTTGTACAGTAATTGTTTAGCAAATGTGTTTGCCATTTTTATAGTAATTAAATCTCAGTTGCTGCTTCCACTGCAGTTCCTTTGTGCTTTGTTTTATACCAGTCTTCTGCATTATCAAGCAATTTTGTGTTATATTTCTCTCTCTTGAATTGCTATTTGGGCTGTATACAAGTAACTGTTTTTATAAAACAATTTTTTTATTCAACCCATTTTCTAATGTATCAAAGTGTCATCCTCCAAGCATAAATAACCTCACAACTAACATTCCTGAGTACACAAAAAGCAAGGCAGTTACCTGTTGCGAATCCAAGTGGTTCATGTTCAGTATACTGTATATTATTTCTCTTTTTCTTTCTCTTAGACTGGCAGAGTCTGTGACATTCAAAGGCTATGAATGTCAGTCTGCATATGAGTGATTGGTGTGTTCAGAATATTTATGAGAACTTTTTTTGTCAGTTTCTGTTCATAATTAAGAACATGTTTGAAGACATGAAATGATAAGGTCAAATGGAAATGCCATATACAGTTTGTTGGTTTACAAGATTGCACTGGGCTCATATTTCAGTTTTAATTTGAAAGGTTCTTGGAAGAATGCTTTCCTTTATATATGAGACAATTGTGGGGTAATTGCTTAATCACTTGAAGTACAGTACTGTAATTATTGTAAAGCGGGTTAGTTCAGTATTATTGTAGTATTTTTAATTTTGTTACAATCGGGCAGTTACATGTATTTGACTTGTTTTTCAAGTTCTGTGATATTGTTTATTGTTGGTTACATCTTTAAAGTACGTCAATAGATATTATTTTATGTTTTTAATTAACGTAGCCTTGTACCCACAAAATGTATATATTAAGATTACATTGTGCCTTTGAGGGATTAACATTACAGCAAAAAAATCTCTCTGATGTTCAGTATATGAAATGGTAGAGTGTATTATTACTAATATAATTACTGGTATGGTTTTTTTTTTCATATACTTGCTGTACTTGATGTATTTCCTATTCCATCCTTCAGACCTTTCCTAAATTGCCTAATGCATTTTATTCCTTCAGTATAAATTATAACAAGTCATCAGTTTTATTTATGTAGTACTGTTTACGTTGTGCTGTGATTTAGAATGTCTGCATGTTTTCGAACTAATACTTAATTAATTTTGATACGTATGTTTTATTCATTGTCTTGGAGCATTGATTCCACTGCAGATTATGCAAAATAGGCTATCAGGAAACCTTTTATCAAATTTATTTGCTTTGTACCACAGTATATAGGTTAAACTTGGTGACTTGTGTAAAACTTGGTCAAGGGTGGTGTACATAAAGAAACAGTTTCTTATTTCTTAAAATTCTGTTAATGTCAGAATGTTCAAATGTCTGTTTGTAAGGTGCTTTGGGAATAATTCTTCAGAAGGTTTTACTTTAGTTTCTGATGACAAGGTGAAAGGTGTCATATTAATTTGTATATTTAGTACACAAGAAATGAATTAATAAAATACAAGAGCATCCAGATTTTGATTAAAGCAATATCTCGCTAATCTTATTCTTTTTTCTTTGTAAGGGGAACATTGCCCATCACACAAATGCATATTTAACAAATTTTTTGCCAATATGCCCACCATAACCTTTAGTCAGAAGTTAAGCATAAATTGAAGGAATGGTATGCCACAATAAAAACAAGAAAAAAAAAAATCTCCCAAATACTTTCAGTAGAGTGTCTCCTCAACTTATCAGGTTCTTCTAGTGTCTGGCCTTATGATAAATGGCAAACTCTGATAAGTGGTAGATCCTGTGGTTTAGTTTACAGTTAAACATACAAGATATCTCATGGCTAACAGTAATTCTGTTCAATTTAAGCTGACCTAAACATTGCATTTGTCCTTTAGTTTAAGAGATTTAACAGTTAAACTTGCTAAAAACGTCGTAACAGTATCGCTGATAATTAATAGTTTGAAAAAATAGAGGCCTGATAAGTTGATGGGGTACTGTAATAAAAAACAAAATAGGTTGGTATGATGGGTGGTTATACTGCATTGCCAGTAGATGAATTACAGCTGTCACAGATGGTGTATGAGTTTTTCATTCATTTTATCGTCTTTTGGTTAATTACATTAATCATGGATTTTTTCAAGACTTCTGTGATACAGTATACACAAGTGTTCAATTAGTTTGCTATGTTTACAATGTTAGTGACTACACTATTACTCAGGATTGGATGTTTATACAGAGGTTTATGGTATTACAGTATATTCATGCTATGGTCACAGTGAATATTCACGTTTGTTTACAAGGGTGGTTGTCTGAAGTTGGATGGATTAATTTTTTTGTTGCAGTGTTCTAAGTTATATATGCATAGCCATTTTAATATCATTAGTAATGCACGTTTTAGGTTACTGTTCTTTTAGGTGTGTCTGTTTACTTCATGCTTCAAAAATTTTATCTCTTGAATGGTTTGCTAGATTCAGGTTGTAGGTGGCGAGTTCTTTGCTTGTTTCAATAACCATGCTAAAGAAATTGTTTATTTTCTTATGATTTGTCTTCAGTTTTTGCATAATGATTAGGCCAGTTCTTACCACAATGTATTAGAGGGCAGCCAATTATTTTTCTTTGCGATATGAAGCATATTAGCTGAACACTCATAATGGGAAAGGCAGTCTTACTATTGCACAGCTTTTGTTTTATTTTACTTTTATAATTGGCTGGTCTCGGCATTTTTTGTATAATTTATGTTTTTGCATGTTTCTTACTGACCTAGTTATTTTGTTTTCTCCCTCCTTCCCCCGCCACCTCTCCTTATATATGTTGTCGTCTGCCTGTTGATCCTCCACCCTAACCTCATCCAAATGCCTTTGCTATGACCATCTTACTTTGACAATACCCTTTTATATATATTGAATTGGTGATGGACATTGTAATGATATTTGTACATTTTTAAAATATCGGTATATTTTGGTTACGGTTCATGGATTTTAACCTGATGGTTTGGATGATTAAAAATTCATCCTTTGTTGTATCCTAATTATGATATCCTGACTGACAAACTTCCTGACCATATGTAATCAATTGCCCCAATGATGAAATCATTAACCTGGACATTGCCCAAATCCAAAATGGAACATGACCCAACTTCCTGAATCCACAAATCCTGTAACTAACCTCATGGTTGAACCCTCTGAATCCTCTATCCTTATAACTGTTATTCCTTGTCCCAAATCCCAATTGCCTTACCCTATAGTTGTATCAGCCCTCCGAGGGGAACCTAAACCGGGTTATGGACTCAAGTCGTCCACTCTACCCGCAGCCGGACGCAATGGTGGCTCTGCTGGATTAATCGTGAGTAATTATACATGCTGAAGATTTGGTTAGATGTACTTTCTTCCTTCACTTTCAACTTGCATTGCATGGAGGGACAGTTTTCTTCATGAGAATGGCATTGGGTCCTTTTCTTTCCAAACAATGGACTCTTCTTGCGTACATCAATCTAAGCTTGTAGAAAAGCAAATGAGTCTACTTTCATTCAGGTGAATGAGAGTGTTTTTTTAATATTATGTATTTCTACGTCTGGTAACCAAATTCATTAGGCTTATCTTATGAAAGAACTGTCCTCCTTGCTGTGCAGTTACCATAACTGGGAGATTGTTTACTGACTTTTGCTGGCCTTTTATGGCCCTCCAGTTGTGAGCTCCCTCAGGCAACCTCCCAAGCCTGGATACGGTTTCTCACCACGCAACACCTTCTACCGTCAAGGTCTTGGATCAATTTCTGCGCTTCATGTAAGTCACTGCTTTTACACGCTTATTGCATCAAACTCTTTTCTAATTCACGTAATCAGTTTGTTGTTATTATTGCTACCATTTACTTATGCAATTTTGCAATACTGTACTGTAGTTTTAGTCAACTTACTCTGCAAAACAACACCATTTATCACTTTTTTTTGTGACAATCAAGAGCTCAGCAATTTTTTTTATGTAACGCTGTAGCAATTTTTTGTAAGAAACCAGTACATGTACTATTAACCATGCATGCAATGCTTCATTGAATTTGTTCTTTTTATTTGTTAGTATAGCTGTCACATAACACCTCCCAAAATTTATTTTTTCATTCTTTATGAAACAAAAATTTGTCCTTTAAATATTAACAGTGGTAGCTATGCAAGTAAAATATTAATTTAAGTAGAATAAAAATACATTTTCCATATACAGTGCTACAAATGGTTTAATTTGTATATTTTATTGCTTGTGGCCAGCCAAAAATGGTTTAGAAATTTAACTCTGTGGCTTGGAAGAAAAAATCTGAGCACCATGATTGAATTGTTCAAGAAGTCCATCAAGATTCCTGAAAAAACAGAAGCCAAATAGTTTGTCATGTAGAAAGAATAACTTGTTTCTCATTAATTCATCGAGTCCTCATTCCCCTTTATAAATATTGGATTAATTCAGTGCAAGAATCCAACAACTATAACCGACAGTTATCACTTATAAGACACCCGTTGATGGCATCCCAAAGAAAATTAGGTTGCTTTTTTGTATAGTGCTTTATGGTTATCTTTAATGTACAGCATTGGCAACAGTGCATGGTTATGCATTGCTGCTTTGAAGTATGTTCTATTCCACTGCACTTTTTGACTGCTAAGTGAATGTTTGTGTACAATACTTGTACCTGGATTATAGGACATAGTGGTACAGTAAATGCATTGTATTCTAAATGGATACAACCAAGCTCATACATGTTGAATGATAACTACTGTAATATGTTTGGTAAACAAACAGTAATTTCAATACTTTACATACTACGTATATTTCATCTTTTTTAAATACAGATTACATAGTAAAAAATAATATCAGAATAGTAAGTAAACAATTACTGTATGTTAAACTTGTCGGAAAGCATTGTGCATAAAATTTAATTTTTACACAGTATCAAGGCAACCAGCTATTTTAAATTACGGCTTATCTCTTACAGTACAGCATTCACAAACTGTTGGATATACTGCACATTCCATAGTTTCACTTCAGTATATCATGGGAAATACTGAAGTCAGTATTTTCCATTGTTTCCAAGTCATGATTTTTCATTGAAATTACAATGCTATACAGTATGTTGCTGTGCAGGCCAACATGCAGAAACAAAGCAGAGGAACATTCCTTCATTTTTTAGGTGACATACGTACTTGTGCAGTGCCTTCAAAACTTGTAATTAATTTTCTTCAAGACTAATTGTGTATTTGTAGGACTTAATGGAAGGTTCTGTATTCATGTGTAAAATTTTTGCTCTATCCCCCGTTACACTAGCAAGCGGTCATGTTCAGAATACATAGGTAAAATGTAGTAAGTGTAGGATTAACACACAGCAGAGAGAACCAGAGAAGCTAATACCCTAATAAAAGTAATGAATCCTAGAAAAATTCAATGATATTGTCTGCAAAGGCACGGATCTGCAGTATTATTAAAATATGTTCTGGTGACATCATCCTTCCCTACCACATATGGAAACAGAGTGGAAGGCACCCATTGCAGATGTCAAAACTAGTAAACATAATGGTGGCTGGGATGTGTTTAAAGAAGAGAGAAGAACAATGGAACTGAAATAGAGCCCACCTTTAGAAAACTGATCATATTTGGGGTCAGTCATATTGAGTATGCACAGGAAGTGTAACATACACA
This sequence comes from Macrobrachium rosenbergii, assembly GCF_040412425.1. Classification (NCBI taxonomy): domain Eukaryota; kingdom Metazoa; phylum Arthropoda; class Malacostraca; order Decapoda; family Palaemonidae; genus Macrobrachium; species Macrobrachium rosenbergii. The sequence goes on along the minus strand of NC_089787.1, from coordinate 27,714,867 downwards.
CACCAAACAAAGAATGAATCAGCACAAATGGAAAATGATTAAAGATGTAAGAATAAATTTATAAAGTTATTCCCCTGCTTTTTGAGAGGAAGATAACAATAAATACATCACAAAAGGTAGTACTGTATATATTTCAGCACATAGAACATAACCTACTTTAATGGTAAAACGAAGCCTATTTCTGGAACTGAAGGGCTTCAGGTCTGCACACTTGGAGGATATAGAACGAGGCTAATTTAAATATAAATTTGATGACATTAATATTTAAAACAGCCATATTGTTTTATCAACTTGTTATGGAGGGGAATGTAAGACAGATAATCTAAAAAAATCTCTGTGAAAAATTCTGCCTGTGCGACGCAGCAAAATTAATAGATTACCTGTTCATAATAAATGGAATTAAGGCAGATTTTTGTGGACAAAAACGTCCATAGTATGTCTTCATAATAGTAACATTGAGAGATTCATTTTTTTGAAAATATATTATTTTTTGACTACTGTATAGTGTTGGGAATATGTTGTAGAATGCACATCACAAAGGCGAATAAGCTGGACAGACTGAGTTGACAGTATAGGGTTTCCCATATAGTGAGCCTTGTTTGGTACTCTGTATACTGTATGGCACTAAAGGCCCTTTGCAGTGTATCATAAGCCCTAGCTACTTTGCTTTCTGCCCTTTACTTCTTATGTGTTCCCTTTGTTATTTTCATACGTAGCTTTTCAATTACTAGATTATAATTGCTGAGCAATTCACTTCTCATTTAAGAACAAATCTTTCAGGCAAGTTATATGTTCTATGAGTAGAAATATCTTTTTATATAATGTGTAGGATGAAGACCCTCTTACTGTATATACATTTCATCAAAAATTATGGCTGCATAAGCAGAGTTTAATTTAGAATGAAGTTTCTCTATGTTTCTAATAATTCCTCTTTTTGTAGGGGAAAGCTCACATAATATACATCCTATACTCATTTCATGAAAGGAAGGGGGATAGACATATTCAGGAATGTTTTCATCTTAGTAATATAAATATAGGTGACATAATAGAAAAGAAAATATGAAATATACATATTAAAACTGCTTTAACTACTACCTGGTCCAGAGTCCAGGTCTACACATACCAGTTATACCTTATGTGTTTTTGTTACTTGTATTGATTCAGTTGTTACCCTTCTCTTGCATTTTCACTGTTTTGTTCTACTAAGTAGTATCTGTCTTATCTATCTAAAATATATATATATATATATATATATATATATATATATATATATATATATATATATATATATATATATATATATATATATATATATATATATATATATATATATATATATATATATATATGTGTGTGTATATATATATATATATATATATATATATATATATATATATATATATATATATATATATATATATATATATATATATATATATATATATATATATATATATATATATATATATACAGGCAGGCCCTGGTTTACGGTGGGGTTCTGTCGGCAGCACGCTGTAAGTCAAAAATTGCCATAACCTGAAGTATCATAATTATAATGGGAATAAATAGCACTTACAGCCCTGTTAACTGGCGCCGTAAGTTCAGGTAACGGCACAGTAAAGTGGGTAACAGCGCTGTAAATCCGCTTATGTCACCAAAAAATTGGGGTTAAAAGTGCCGTAAGTTCGGAACGACATAACCCGAGCCTAAGGTAACCAGGGGACTGCCTGTATATAGATATATATAGACAGTATATATATATATATATATATATATATATATATATATATATATATATATATATATATATATATATATATATATATATATATATATATATATTAATATTATCATGGCCCTTAATACAAAATTTGTCTGCCAACTAATAAATTTTGTTCATAATGCAAGCAAGCAGACTAGTTCCAGTTTATTAGAATTTTAATGGTGAAAAGTCTCTATTTTTGTTCAGGGAATGTGAAATATAGAACCATTTTGACATATTAAAGTTAGAAAAGGTGTTTTACAGCAACTGGGACTTTACAGCAATGTACAGCAAAGTACTGCTTGGGGATACTGAAGTGAGAAGATGGATTGATTCTTGGAAAAGTAATGCTATGACCAAAGAAAAAGCATTTGCAATTTAACCAAAATGGGCTTAGTAAATTTAGATAACCTCACACAACAATCAAATCCAGTTGTGCTGCATATGGAACCAATATTTTATTTTAAAATTACTAGTATTGTAATTTGGTTACAAATGTGATTCTTCATTCAAAATAAAAAAAGAATGAAAAATATAAACAATTTAATTTGTTTTTATTTCATTATAATTCTCAGTTCTTTGGTGTAGACATTTTGCTCCTAAGTATATACTTAAGAATTAGTTCTTGTAATAAAGTCTATTAAATCTTTGCTGCAGGGTGATTACAGTTTCTCAGGCCTTGGTGAAAAAACGCAGAGCACAGAGTTCAGTAGTGCACGGTCAGATGGTAAGTACATTTTGTTTACAATTTATGTCTAGTATTAATGCACATTTAAAAAGATAGAAAATCTTTGACTTGGATTGTCAACAAAATGTTTGAGAGGTGGCTAGTTTTTTCTAGCCAGTTTTTAGGTCAATATGATTCATAAAAACTCATAGTATGAACCCTACTGATTACAGTACGTGGTATAGCTTATGATAGTATTCCACTTCGTAAGGCACATGAATATTGCCTTTCAGTATAACGATTATATGGCGTATTGTAGTTTCGTAGCCGAGGCTTCATAGAGTTACTAGATTTAGTTAAGAAATCATACATTTATTTTAGCAATATTTGGATGAAGGAGAATGTACCTAACTGTAGTTTTATTGACATGCATTTCTTGTAAGCTATGCTTTGTTTCCAGAGCTGATTAGTTCATATACAGTACTACATACAGTGCTTGGATAGGCATTTATTATTGTTTACAAGGTTTTATCTTTTGCATTGCAAGACTAACCATTCTTTGCTTTGTTTTGCCTTGTAGTTGCTTACAATATCACAATTGTTTGACATAAAATAAAAAGAAATCATGAAACTCTCCATCAGTAGTTTACCACTTTTAGCGATATTTCCCTTTTTAATTACAGTTTTTTAATACATTTTCCTCGTTTTGTAGATTTAAAAAGAAAAAGCTTTCAGCATTGTCTTGTTTTTCTTTTACGTGGTGCAGCAACTTATTACTGCATTGAATTTTATGGTGACAGATTTTGTTTTTTATAGTCTGTGTGGAAGACCAGTCACAAGAGCAGTGCTGATTCCTTTGTTTACAACTATAATAAGAAAACATGATTGGTTTTGCTGGATTAAAATATGAATTCTTGGTGAACTCTTTACACATTGTGATCTTTTGCACCACAAGGCTCGTATTAAAAACTATGGCCATAAATTTTGCATAATGCTTATTATATTTATTTCTTGAAGCTTCTCATCTGCAGCCTAGGAGGCTAATGAGAGAGAAATGCATTCTTGACTTTGGAGTTAAGGAAACAAAATAAAAATAAAAGATATTTCCATGCTATAATTTGCATTTTTAGAGTGTTTTGTTGTTATACATTTGGAGCCCTTTAATATTAAGCTTACAAACTTTACAGCCAACCACACAATCAGTTAGTTGCACAAACACACATTGGTTTCACTTCTTTCTGTTGAATATCATGGTTGCAAATTGAGGTTAAAAAGATTTAGACTTAAGCCTTCACAGTAGCAAGAATGTCAGATTTTATTTTGCCATGTAAACATTACCAATCATGATGACATATTGAACTCCACCTGTTTTACTTTTGTAAATGCAGTAATGCTGATTGTTCCCTTTTTTTAAATAAAAATTTGTTTAAAAACGTAACAGTATGTTTATTCAAGATAAGTGGAAGATTATTTTCCTCACATATAAGGGACTTTCTGTGAAAAGGTAGTGCTGTATTTTGTAACTGTAGTTTATAAAAATTCTACATGCACAATACAAGATAACTAATGACTTTGAGAGAGAAATCATGGTTTGTAGTGATTACATTGTAAGTGGTAAAAACTGCATGATCAACATTTATTCAGAAATATCTTGTTTCAGTAAAATGGTGTTGGAAGAAAATCACACGATTGAAATATTACTTTTAAGATGAAAATTTTCAAATGCTGTTACTCACATTGGTCAGTGATTTCAGATTTGAAACACTGTCCTCATATTCTTGTATTTTACATGTAAAATGGGTGGTAGAATATATTTCTTATTGGCATTTTTGAGGATTTTATATAGTACAGTACAGTATATACTGTAGTAGGGAATACAGTTCAGGATTAATTTTTAATACATTTTCAAAGTCAGGTAAATCCTAATGTACAATGGTGAAAAAAAAAAAATTTGTATTTTGAGGCATAGAAAAGAATAGGGAGGGCTACAATAAGGGTACCATTTGAAAAAGCTAGCCACTGAACCCTATGAGGTAACTATAACTCAGAATCAACAAAAAATATGATTGTATCTAAAGTGTTCTTCATGCACAGTACTTTAGTCCCTGGATTAATTTTATACTTTGGCTACGTTAATGATTTTTAAATAGTCATAGCATGGAAGGCAGATTTGGACACTGTCTACACATACAATACATATTTTTCTTGGTACAGTAGCAGTACAGCATTTCTATTTTTTTTACAACCAACACAAAAGTAGACCTCTGTTAAAATAGCAGTATTTTATGCTAGAAATCAAATTAGAAGCCAAAAGTACTGTGTTTACATTTTATGAAAGTATGTTTGTGGCATTATTTTTTTGTAGCTGTTATAGTAGCAGACAGGCCAGATTTACCTTGCCAAAGTACCAAGCAAGTATACATCAGATCCATGATAAATTTAAGTAGAAATTGAATATTTTACACTCGGCTGTTATTGGTAATCAGAACACATTACATGTGGGACAAAGATCTTTTGGATTGGCAACCTTAATAAAACTACTGGATTAGAGTAACTAAATGTACTGTATTGCATTGGATTATAATACTTATTTGAAATATATCTTGAAAAATGAGGGGCCAGTGACAGGGAACTTGTTCTAATGTTTTTGTTGAACAAGTGGTTAGCAGGATCTTATATCAAGGTTCTGAAGTGTATTTGATTGTGGTTTTGGTCTCTCAGTTTCAGCAGGTTCGCTCACAGATGCCGATAGGAGCGCCTTGGTATGTATTAATTGCTTGCTCTCAGGGCCCCAACCATCGTAGATATGTGCATAGGCTTAGTTTGTGGGGATATCAGGAGTTTGGACTTGAATTTAATGAAGTAAAATACCTAGGAACATGTATACTGTGTAGTAACTTTTTTTTTATGAAAAAGTACTTCAGTGCTCTAACTGCTTTACAGTGCTGCTGGAACATATAATTAAAAATATAGTTTCAAACTTAGCTTACATGATATACAATTTTCCCTTTCAGTATTAGTAGTTTATATTACATATATATCTGTATGTTTAAAAAAAAAACTTTCAAATGCTTACAAACTAAACACAGCATTTTGAGGTCATTGTTAAATCATAGTTATGCCCCTTTTTTTATCTAAAGTTTATTATTTTTAAAAGCATATTAATCTTGAGTTTGTGCGTAAATATTGCAAAGAATTATTCAAGTCCAAAAACCATTGTATTGCAAGTTGTACCTAACACCTAGATGGAAACTACTCTAATGGGTAACTTGTCCTTGGTTAAAGCATGTCTGAAAACTGTACTCCATCATCTGGTATCTTGTTTGTAGCATGTCTTATGTTTTCATAGTGAAGCATATGACTAATGTACAAGATTTAGTCTTTTTACATTTCTCCTCACTAAGCAAATCAATTTCAAAACTGTGAACCTATTTTCAGTACGTAGTTTTCTCTCTAGTTTCTTACGTTTCTTAACAGTCGTGTTACTTGTGTGTAATAAAATTAATTTAGATTTTGGAAAACATATGCCATGAATTGATGATTGCATCAGTGATTAGTTTTTATTCTGTAAGTAATTTAGTTGTGTAGTCATTTTCCATTTTACCTTACTTTTTAAATATTTTCACTAGTGCTCCAAATCAAGTAATTTTATGAATTTTAGGATATGGGACTCTGAAACTTAAAAGCAATTTAATGCTTCGAAAATCTGACTGAAAATAAACTCTTTTAAGGGATTAAAAAGCAGTAAGGTACAGAATTTCATTTAATTATTGGGTGATAGGACTGATAAATTATGGACAGCTAGTATCAACACTGACATTGTCATAGTTATTCATAGCATGCATTATGCTGTGACTCTTGAAACTACAGTAGTGGTTTCCTATGATTTTAGTAATGTTTGATTAATTGATAACCTTATTGGTTTCAAGCTTAAGTACTGTTTATGTCAGTATAATGGACTTTTAGTCAGAACACAAGGAAATTCACTATTCCAGAACAAAGAATCTTAGTTAATAAATGGTTTATGAAGTACAAAAGGAACCAGACTTCAAAATGTTTGCTCAACAGGTAGAAATATTTTCCTGCATAAAAACTAAATTTGTATTTTTATATTTTTAACTTAAGAAAACTGCAATTTCTTCAAGCCAGATAATATATTTCCAAGAGGAAAAGTGTCAGATCATTTACTACCACAAATCCATTACTATTCAATGAAATTCTGTATGGTTTATGAAGGTTACAACAGCAGAAGAAATTCTGAGCACTGATGCAATGCATCTTGATACTCTTAGTTATGAAAATGATCAGTTACAGTTAATGACATATTCACTTAGATATTAAAGCATTCAGTTATATCCAATGGCATATTAACCTTACAGTCACTGCATCTTGCTTTTCCAGCCATTACATCAAAAGTATTAGTATCTTACAGCAAAAACTCCTTTTTCAGATCGATCCTTTTAGCAGCAAGCATAATAGCTTGTTTACATTTGGTTCAAAATCAAATTTTTCAGTGAGTAATACCAGGATTAAAATTAAAAGTGCACATTGATAATTAAGAGACACCTTTAAGTAAAGCACAGTATCTTGTACACTTTATCACTGCTTCACACCATGATGCTTTGTGTAGATAAAAAGTAAATAAACTTAAGACCTTGTTCTTTGGCGAATAGAAGGCTATTAGGATATTTCAAACAAATTCTTAGCCTCCAACTTCTGCATCTCATTTGTATATTAACTGGTGTTTTATGCTGATTACAGGACTTGCAGTTATGTTAATAAGTACCTATTCTCCTTTCACAAGTTTACTGTCAGTTATATAAGACTTTTATAAAGGAACATTCATTTAATACAGTACATAGTTTCATCATGCTGAACCTAACATGCACACATACTGTACACAAATTTATAAGGTGCAGACCCACATAATCACACATAACTCCACAATTTTGTTAGGTTCATGTAAATCAAACTTTAGCATATAATTTCTCATTAGCAGAACAGTTAGTTTCACAAATCCATTATAATTATTTGAAGCCATTTTACATGCAACACCACTCTTGAACTTCACTCACAGCATTTTGGTACTGACTTTTATCCTTCCATTCCAGTCTAGTGTATATTTTTTTTATTTTAGTATTGGAAAGTATACAATTTTTTTGTTTTATTAAGAAGGAACAATAGAACAAGAAGAGTTTAGTGAAGCTAGTAGGTTTTACCTTTGTAATTGTTTGTTCAGGTATTTTATATTGATTTTCTCAAGGACATCGAAGAATGAAGAGAAAAGGCACACTTTATCATCTTCATGATGATGATTTTATCTGTGTATTCCATTCCCTTCACATTATGGAGATAATTTAGTAATTTTTTTTTTATTTTTCATATTTGATATCTTATGTTTTTATAACACAGTATTTTCCCATGCAAACCGACTAATAAGTATGCCTAATAATGTGGCTGTGATGTTCCCAGGATTACCAGTTTTTGATGAGGTATTGCTGAGAGACAGAATTCTGTCACTTGCTCATAAATTTTTACATAGTCCAAAGTCTAAAGAAATTCCAGTTTCCTCTCAAAGTGCCTAATATTAGTCCACTCCAGTCAGTCTCATCCATTGGACATGGATTGGTAGAGAGAGATGAACACTAATAATAGCCGGAATGAAGCATTTCTCAAAACTGTTACATTCTCAGCCACATTGGCACAGTTGACAAAAGACAGTATTGGCAACTTCGTTGCCATAATAGGTGTAAAATTCACCTTTTCATCGTTTTCATAGCTTATAAAAATGGAAAAAACTTGAATAAATTACAGTACTATAATTGGAGAGTAAATTTCAGTAAGCAAGGGAAAATGATCTTGAGAAAAAAAAAATGTGGCAAATAATGTTAGAGCTTTTGACAGCACTGTTGTACCACAAAAAGTTTTACGTTTTCAGTCAATACATTCCTGAAGGTCTAGGGAATGAATCTGTAGTTTGAGACTACCTTCTTCCTTCTTCTGCTGCATGGAAGACTGTTGGGACATGGCAAGACTGGCACATTTATGATTAAAATAGGATTATGATGAATCAATGGCAGCAATGATATTAGGCACATTTATGATTAAAATAGGATTATGATGAATCAAATGCAACTTAGGATTTTGGTTTAAAAGGGGAATAAGGAATCTCACCCATCAGTTGCACAGTAAATGGTGGATGTAAATAGAAAAGGGAAAAATAAAGAGCAGACTCCAGTAAGTTGCAAATTTTCAGTACTAATGCTACTCCAGTTAATTAGGGCATACACATACACAAGTGTACTGTACATGTATACTGTACGTAAATTGTCTACAAAACAAGATTTAAGACAGAACAAACACTGGTTCATAAATTGGCAAAAAACAAAACATTAACACCACAACAGGACTGAAGCAAAATATACATACAACCAAACTCAGTTAACCCAGTTACAGACAAGCAAAATGGATAAAGAAGCCAAAATGCTAGGAGCAGATAAGAACAAATATAGTACAGTATTTTGCAGTTTTTGTAATTTGATCACTAATTTATTGTAAGCTCTGCATTAATCTACACTGGTACACGACCTGAAAACATATTCAGTATTCTGCAGATACATTACATCATATACTGTACTTGCAGACACATATATGTACATATAATGTATATATGGTGAGCATTAATAAAATTACGTATGTTAATCCATCCCTTAATGTATTATGCATTGTATTTGCATAATTCTGTAGTGTCTTTAATGTGTCATATTTGCCGCCCTTTTCCGTGCCATTCTTGAATATTGTTGTACATGAAAGTTTGGTAACTTTCATGATTATTGAACAATATCTCAATGATTGTTGCAAATATTAAGGCTTTGGTATTTTCATGTTTCAAATATCCTTGATATGAAGAGAACAGGGGCTTGTAATCCCAAAATTCCAAACAATGTAACTATCAAATAAATGTTTCATTTGTACTCCAGAAAAGATAAGTCTGATTTTCATAGTTCATTTAGCTCATGATAAATTTGTATTAATTGTCAGTGGAATAAACTAAGAGAGAATTGTGCTAATTTCACCAGAAAAATAAAAAAAATTAAGGCTGACTGAGAACATATTATTTTACATAGAACAGGCCTACTGTAATTTCATGAATTTGGCTGAAGTAAAAATCCTTCAACTTTTCTGATAGATTATAGCTAATTTACTGAAACAATTACTATATAAAGTTATTCCTTTCTGTTCTTAATCTTTTTATAAAGGAGTTGCTTAAAGTAAAAAGAGGGTATAATTCTTTAGAGTGACTTAATTTCTTTTGCTTGCACATAATCCATGGTAGAAATGGTTGTTTTTATTTGCTTTTATTTTAAATTGTTTCATTCTTGTTAAAGGGATCTTCTCAAGCAAAATGCTTGGTATACCTGAGTAAATTTCTTAGGATTTTATCATGGCACCATTCTTGTCTGCTTAAATGAGTATAGGTTGAGGTGCTTACATTTCACATGGTTCTTTTGTGGGTAATGATTGTTTTTGTTTAGTTAAGTAGTGTATTTGTTTCAGTAAACAATGAATTTGTTTCTTCCACTGTCTATATATATAATTTAAAATTTTAGTTGGTATGTTGCCTGCTGATTCATAAATTCATTATCACTTTCACTATAAATTGTTTATAAATTGCTAGCATACAGTCATCTTACAACCGTTGTAACTTTGTGTAGTTCCACAATGAAACTTTGTGGAGTCTTTCATACTGCATTACTACTAATATTTTTACAATGTCTGCATCAAAAGTTCAAGTCCACCATCAAATTACTGGACTGAGAGAATTATAAGGGTTATATATATACAGGATTATATATCTTATATACTACATAATTAGTACCAGGAGAATTTAGGTTTGTACTTTAAAGTTTATGCAACATCTCTAATCTTTAGTAGTTATCTGCAGTGGGAGCACAGAACTTTTTATATTTTTATATTCTTAACACAAATATCATTTATGTTTGATGCAAGTAATAAGATGTTTATTACTGTAACACTAAGTCAGTTGGAGAACTTTTCATTGAAATTTGTTTAATGAAATGTTTGGTATTTAAATACTCCAAACTTTGATATTTTTTAGATACAGGTGTACCCTTGTGATATCATGGGTAGGTAATTTTATGACGTGCTTATTGTTTGTGGACAAAGTTGTATCATGTCTCATGGACAATACTTTTATAAGGACTTAAAAATTAAATGTAAAAAAGTATAACATTTTCACATTGCTATACAATTAGCAAAAAGACATTTATCACTTAGAAACTTTTAAAGCACAAAAGATGATTCTGCACAATACTAGGCATGATGAAGTCTTGGCAACTTCACACATTTGTTATAGGTTGGATGCCTGCATTTTTAAATTATATAATTTTCCATGATAACCACAACTAATTTATTTAAATGCACCTGGGAATTTAGTTTTGCTTTGAAGTGGGAGAATTGTGCTCAGTTATAAAGTAAAATTAGTAGACCAAAGTTGCCAAAGAAACACTGAAGATGCACCCTGAAAAGTAATTGTACTGAAATATTAAATGATTTTAAAGGGGTTTAGTTTGTGTCTTGCCCTATTGTAAGGGACAAAAGTTTGGTTTAACAAAAGAGGACAGTGGTGTTGGCATAGACAGGTACAAAAAAAGCTTGTTAAATGACATAACTTGTGTGCACAACATTTGTAGAAGTACTTGATAGCCATAATTTTATTCACATATGTTTCAGCAGTGAAAAATTTTTGTTAATTTTCCACTTTGTTCTTGTTGGACAAGGATCAACACTGGATAAAGGGAGTCAATTTTAAAACATAAGTTCTGTTCCCATTTGCTTTTAATAGGATATGAAATTTTGCTACCCTGTTTTGTTATATTTAAAGCATATCAGTCTCCTACATAGTATTTATTGAGGGTCTACTGTTTTATTGACAACAGATTAGAGAAAAATCTAAAAATGCTACAGAGCAGTGAGCATTGGTCACTGTCTAGTGTTAGCCAGTTACAGTACCGTATCTAATCATGAAAAAATCGTCAAATACAGTATATTTACATATAGAAGAGACACTAACATTTGCACTGTATATATGTTTAACGCTTGCACATACATTCATCGTCTGTTGAGGATTGTTTTTATTTGTATTGACTTTCTAACAGAACGCCGAGCTCTGTGCATCAACAACATATAGTAGTGGTCTTCGTGGTTATTCATCATACTCTCCCCACCTTCGACGCTCATTGCCCAACATGCACCATATGTCGTCAGAACCTCCAAAAATTTACCCTGCACATCTTCTGCTCGTATCAAATTATCGATTACCTAACGATGTGGATCGCTGTCATTTGGAGGTAGGTTTTGCAATGAAAAATTGGCCAACACTTGAAGAAAAACTGTTTGATTACACAAATTACAAACACCTATTTTCCTATGTGTATGTTCAGATATTACTAAACATTTATCTAAACAGCAGTATATGCTGCTTCATGGAGAGTCCATGTAATCATAAAAAAATAGTAATACCCTGTGAAATAGTGCAAATAATATTAGCATTCAGTTGGTAGACTAGGAATGCTAACATGCCCTAGGAAAGTTTATTTTCCTAAAATAAGGATAAATTAACATTATTGAAAAATCTAAAGATATTAATGGATATCTGGATTCATCTTTCACTGATGATGTAAATTTAACATGGCTCAAAAGATGGATATTAAAAGAAATAACTCTCCCAACACTGGAATAACTTATACAAGAGGATCTCTACCAAATAAATTAGTTTCTTCCTATTTATCATACAGTATACCTCTCAAGAGTGAAAGAACATCCAAGCAGTGGCTGTGATAAATTCTTTAACTTCTTAAAAGATTAACTACAAATGCAGCGCCATGAAAAGTTTTAATTGTAGTCTTTTATCTTTGTTATGAATTGTTTTTGTGCATTTTGCTGCCACATTGCTTTTCCAGACATGGAAATTCCATGTTAGAAGGGAGAGAAAGAGAAGCTCTATTATTTAATTTTTATTTCATTGCTGTATTGCTCTTTGAAATCAAAAGGATTGTTGCTGGTTTATATTTACCTTCTGAGTTCAAGAAGAAAAGCTTTGCTCTTCTTGCTCTGGAAGACTTCCTATTAGTAAAAGGTACCATAAATTGTCCAAGAACATCTAGACTTCGTCTTCATTAATGCTCCACATAGAAGAATTACCATTGTAACTTGTCATTGTAACCAGTTCACTTTGTTAGTGTGATGAACCATGCTGTTCTTGTGCTGTCTGGTGGTTCAAAGAACACGGGTTCTGATTGTTCACGGCATTCCAGCCTGACATTGTAGTGATAGGTTACATAGTGTTATAAGTTACATCTCCTGACAGGTACTATTCCCAGCCTCTGTACAGCATACCAGTTTGTAATGACTTTGGAGGGTTAACATGCCAAGTCAAATTTTGTTGCTCCTACAGTATTACCTTGTTTTGTTAGAGAAGTTACCAAGTCAATTCATTTCTCCTGTGGCCAGTGTGTTTTCTTCTGTCAGCATCTGATAGCTGGTACCTCTCAATATGCAGTGTGGAATTCTGCTGTTGAGATGAAAACTTCCCCTATGAAGGCACAAAAATTCTTGACAGCTTCAACTGCCAGTCATTACATCCTGTTGGATCTCTTCTCTTCAGGACTAAGTTGAAGTTGTGCAGTTAAATCATCCATATCCTTTCCTCACTTAGCTTGGAAGTACTTGCCACAGAGTTCTTCCACTGGAGCAGAAAGGGCTCAACTTCTAATGCTGAAAACACTAAGTTTTCTCTGCTCTTTGGAGTTCATGTTCTCATGGAACCAGATAAGGTATGGAGCAGGAAGAACATTTAGTACATGTTCTTTCTCTACAGCACACATTGTAGGGATTTTTCACAGGGTGATTTCCCACAGCAGCAAAACAAACAAAATTTTTTTCAAGAATATCTGTTTCACTTGGCTACCTGTTGTGCAGCAAGCAACATACATGAATAAAATAAAAATTATGTTCTTGTATGAACTAACAAGTTGGTTCTCTGGTCTTCATGAAGTCAGAGAATGAGCATTTTGTGAGGGACTGAACCTCACTGGGAGGTTTTAGTCCATTATCAACTATTGCCTTTCTCATTTTAACAGCTTCTTAGCTCTTTGTTTCCTTATCCTGAACTGTACATTGAAGCACAAGTACAAGGAGGTGTGTACCTTTGAGGCAAAAATCAGAGTATGTACTATTTAAATTGTTTCCTACAAAAATTGTATGTGTTTTTCTGCTATATTATTTCATGAACTTGGCAATAATTATGATTTCTTTACATATACAGCGCCACCTATCTGACACAGACTTCGAAATGGTATTCCACATGACCCGTATGGATTTCTATCGCCTTCCAGAGTGGAGGAGAAACGACTTAAAAAGAAGAGCTAAACTTTTTTAAGAGTATCTTATTTATTTTTATGATTATTTGTAAGGAGAGTGGTGTTTCAGAATGAATTCAAATACCGCATTAGCAATGTATTCAGTATGTGCACTTTTTGTCAAAAAGGCAAACTACAAATCAATTTCCAAAACATATACAGAATTTATATACTTCCAGTTTTTAATACTCGTTATTTTGCAATACCTTTTGCATGAAACCAAATATTTCCATCCTTTCATTTCATGAATATATTCCAGCCCTACTGGTAACCTAGGGCTTTCCCAAGAAAGGTTTAAAAGATTAAGAACAAAAGCAAATACCTGAAAAGAAGAAGGTGCTTGATGAATTCCATATGGTGAATATAGTAGAAGAGATGTGTAGTGTTTTATAATGTTGTTAGTTTTCAGTTAGGTTGAAATCACTAGTAATTTTTGTACCATTAATCTTGGGCAAAATTTTGTCAGGGTAGGTTATACAATACTTTGTAACATTTAACATCTTGAGTGACAGCTATGCAATTATAAATTTACATTGGAGCAGAAGTACGTGTGGATGGAATTTGGTTGTGTAATGGTTGAAAAACAAATGCAGTAAATATTTTAAGCTTGTCACTTTACCCTGTTTCATAACTTCTAGTCTCCTTTTTTATTTTAACAGTAGTCCCAGTCCATTAGTGGACTTCTCTTTCATGGTTATTACTATTGTACAGCCACACTTTCCTGTTGCTTCAGTTTTGGTGCTCATGTTGGGCAGTGATCTAATGTGACATCATGGGTTTTTGGCCTTCAAGACTACTGCTATAAGTTTTATTTTCTATTGTCTGTAAATATGAAAATCTTATAGTTGTCGTTTTCAAAGCTCAATATCTATGATCCTATTGCAAAAAAAAAAAATACAAATCTTCATTAAAACACCAAACGAGATCTGTGACGAACAAAAAAAAAAAAAAAAAAGAAATTCGAAAGTAAATCTATGTAAAGAAAATTTATTCATTTGTAAATAGTGCCTCTTAGAGCTTAAAATGTGGTGTAGTCAGTGACTGTGATCCTTGGATGAGAATTTTGGTGGAATATAAAATTTTCTTTTCAAGTTTCATTAAATTGATGATGTATTTCCCTATTGTGCATCTTGTAATTTAAGTTTCAGTTTTCCCTTTACCCTTTATTAAATAAAAATTTATATTCAATATGTTAGTTTTCACAAGAGATCTTTCAATTTAACTGCATCTGAGAACTCACAATGTTGATCACACCACAACAAATAAGGTGGTATAAAAGCCATTTAATGGACTATTTTGCCCAAGGTGGGGGTAATGTGATTGTCTGTTAATAAGACTCCTCTCTGTTCATGTAGCAGTTTATTGGCTAAGTCATTGGTTGTCTTAACTGCAAAGCTTTTTATATATATATATTTTATATTGTAGCCTTTTTATCAGAAGTAGTATTATAAATAACAGTGTGGGGAAGAATGAGTTTTGAGGTTGTAAAGATGTACCAGCCAGTAAATATTGTGTAACCAGTTAGCTTTCATTTTTATCGAGATGAAGACATTTTTGTGTGAGTGTTTGTATGTGTATGCGCAGGTATGGAATAAAAATTGGATAGTTAGGGATTTAATGCACTTGATACATTTAAAGTTTTACATTTGGTGGACATCTTTGTAGATAATCCTTTCATGGTGCTCTTTAGAATCCCTTTCCCTGAGTCCAGTATGTTGTCATAGTCATTTGAAATGTGATCTTCATTTATTTACTAGCTGTTGTGAACAAACTATCAGAAATTGTCAGTGGATATTTAGGAGTTTTTAATCTAAATTTCAGTATGAACGAGGCTAATTTTTGCCATTGTATTTTACTTTGAAATACTAATCTTGTCAAGTCTAAGCAAATTAAGATTTCATTGAACTGATGTCAAGCAGGTCTTCTTGAATCTGTTTATTATATGTACAAACTATAATCTTTATCTTTGTAATGGGATTAATTCTTAATCTGTCAAATCACACTAAAAGCATTAATCAATGGTTTTTAGTTTTAAGTATATGCAAGGTTTATGATTTTGTTTGTCTTATGATTTGATAGTTCTGACAGCAAGTTATAAATTTAAATTCTAGAGTATGATTAATTTGAAGTGAATCAAAAGATTATTAAATTCAAGTGATAGGGAATCATAAGATTAATAAATTCAAATGATGGTAAAAATCATAATATCTTACTGTTATTTAACTAAATATACCAGTAATAGTCTTGCTTAGCTAATCACTGTTGAGCATTTGGTAACCTAAATGTCAGTACTTTTCAGCAGAATGAATCTCCAATGTCGTTTTTTCCTCATTAACCAAATTCAGTAGCACAACGTTTTACGTTCTTCCAGATGTATGTGGTTTGTCTGTTCTAATCACCCTTATGGACATTGTTCATTGGGAGATCTTTGTTATCATAATGTACTAATATGTATTCTTTTATTCTCCAATTACTTTGTGTGAAATGCAGTCTTTTCATGACCATTTTCTCTTGTCAGTACCTACTTGACAGAAATCAATAACAAAATACATCTCAGCTATGAACAAGATCCATAATGAATTGCATGTTATTAACTGCTTGCTTTCCCTCCTTGGACGTAGAAATTAACTTAAGGATCACTGTTAATAGTACTTTTATATTAACATGGGCAAAGCAAGGGTGATGGTAGAAGGTAGCATTTTGTTATGACATAGGAAATGTGCTTCCTGAATTTTTTAATTTAGATTTTTATATATTATATAATTGCAAAAAAAAAAAATTTTAATTGCCAACCTTATGCCACACTTTTGGCTCCCAGATAAACTGCATTGTGCTTTTTTTAGGATCTTACTGTTATTAGTGATTAGTATATTCATGAAGACCTGCAAGACCTGGGTGATGAGACAAGCGGTGTTTAGTTTTAATTTCTATTATAAAAGGTACTTTACCTGTAAATAGACTGGCAGAGATAGATCAAAACACAACGCAAGTGTCTTGATTTTCTTCAGAACCTTAATGTGTCCTATCCAACTTAATGTTTTTGTTGTTTAATATATTATATATATTCAATATATTATATTTTTGTCATGTCTTAATATTTGTATAATTTCATTATTAGTGTAGTATAATAACTGTTAGATGTTCCTTTTTATATAATTTAGTCTGGCTGCTATATCATTTACCCTTGTCAGTGAATAAACTTGAAGAACTGGAAAATGGAAGACTTTCAAACATCTTTTGACATTATTCACTATAACAGTAAACCTTAAGGTTGAATGAATATAGAGATAATATATTTTAGTTAATTCAAAATGTTTATAGATTAAGAACTCAAAACTCAGGTGAATAATATTTTTTATAAGTACATTTATTTTTCCATTGTCCAGTGACATGCTCCAGTTTACATTACTCAAAGATAATGCAGAAAGACAGATCTCTATGAATTGTGTTATAATTAGGATAACACAGGTTTTAACATCATCCACTTTGTGTACCAGGTGTAAGATGGTTTTAATAGTTTTTTCTTTTTTTTCATCGTCATTGTATCATCATTAGTTCTGTGCTTGTTTGGGAAATTGTATGAGTGGCAAGGATTTGGACCAAGTTTTCTTTCAACAAATACAGACTGTCCATCAGAAAATGGTTATGTATATAGAAATAAAAATAACAACATTGTTACTTAAAAGAAATTGTAAATTTATTTGATAACAGATTGGCCCAGATGCTTTCCTGTTACAAAAATATAGGACTGTCTGTTTTGATGGTACAAGCAAATTTTTAATTTGTTCTTGTACTCGAGAGACTGATGCATCTTCATATGCTTACAGTAACTGCTTGGGTTGCTATAGTCTGTAGAACATATGGATAACCAATAATTGACTTTGCTTGACTGAATTTGTATTATTACCCTATCCAAACATTTTAAAAGTAATTGAATGTAATATTTAACTCAGAAGACTAAAGAAATTTTTTTATAGAATATGCACCATTGTTTTATGCCTTCTCCCCCATTTTTACTGGTTAGATGAACACCTGGGGTATCAGGGTGTGATAACCAAAAAAAGGCGATTTTCGGGGCTTATCGGCACCAAAAAGCACCGATTTTCAGTTATTAGTGCCCCTGTTAGGGTATGTATTGGCACCAATAAGTGGAAATCAGCGATTTTCGAATCACTGAAAATTGCCGATTTTCATCGCTAAACGAGCGCCGTAAAACCGGATCGCCGTTAACTGAGCCCGCCATTAACCAGGGACTGCCTGTAATGCAATAACTGTGCATTATTGAGAAATGCCTCATTTCTTTGCAAATGTGGCGTGTAACAACATGCCAAAACATTAACTGAAAGGCACTCTACTTGCTAATGAACTTTAATGCACATCCTAGTACTGCATATGAAGAGGTAATGCTTCTTATGTAGAAATGGAGAAAGTAAACATACTCCCAGTTGTTCCCCATCCAATAATGTGCACTGGGAAGGAAGGGGACCTCTCCAGGGGAGGGACCAGTCCCTTGTGCCCTCATGGAGGAGAGAGACCAGCCTGAACAGGATGAAGTTAAATGATCTTATCTGAGGAAGCATGCACAAGAATAATAGGACTACCCTTGTCCCCAGTCTATGGACCAGGATCAGTGGAGAGTGAGAACAGATATCCTGAGAAGCAGTGGAAAGATTGAGAATATATATCCTGAGAATCGGTGGAATGAGAACAGATATCCTGAGAAGCAGTGGAAAGATTGAGAATATATATCCTGAGAATCGGTGGAATGAGAACAGATATCCTGAGAAGCAGTGGAAAGATTGAGAATATATATCCTGAGAATCGGTGGAATGAGAACAGATATCCTGAGAACTCCCCATATGGTGATATGAACTGTGGGATGAGTGGCATTGGCTGGTAGAGAATGGTCATTCCCTCTTCCCCAACTCCACTTGGGTAGTTCCCTTCTTCAGTCAGTTCACAGCCAGTCTAATGCATACACAGAATGATACTCCAATATGAAAGGCTATGATTTGTATACCTATGAAATATATAAATTACTTGAAAAATGTGGCATTTTTCAGCCACTGAACTGCACTAAAATACTGAAATGTAGACTCACTCTTACCTAGGACAAATCCAGTTAGTTCTTATCTGCATATATAGGATAACTTGCAGAGTAGTCATGATATACCTACTTCCCTTTGCTATGGAAGAAACCAGAAAGGAGGCAGTCTTCAGCAGAATATCACAAAAATGTGTTGAATGTTTCACTTATTTTCCATGAAAGACTGTTTTACATCACTGGAATTATAAAAGGTTAAGAGTGCTAAAAATAAGTAATAAAGCATTCCATTTCAGAAGGTTCAATGAAGTAAGTTTTCTCCAAGTTTCTCACAATTTTTTAGATATAACAGAACACAATGAAAGCACAAGATCATCATAGGCATTTCTTTGCCATGAAAATTTTCCCTTCCTTGGTAAAACCATATTGATTGATTATGAAATTTAGGTCTTGAAGACCAAGTGCTGGAAGGTAAAACCATATAAATTCTACAAAGGGGTAGAGGGGCAGAAATGAACACAATCTTTGAAATACACGGATTACAAGGAATGACGGTTTTTCATATGAGTAAACTCCAATGGGACCAACAGTATCAAACCCAAAACCTTAAGAAAATAAGAAATATGAAAGGGAAAATCTTGGGCTCAACCATGAAGGAAGAGGCAGACCTTCCCCTAAAGGAAGAAAGATTTTAAGCCATGAAAAATTTCATTCTTTAAAACAGATATCTGCCCACTATCACAATCGAGGAATTTCTCCAGACTAAAAACTCGAGTAAAGTAAACTGCAAAACAGGTTAGTTTGTACATGTACGTAAGATTAAGCTAGACACATTTCGTGAGGTCTGAGTAATAAGCCTCTTGATTAGTGGTTTAGAAAGTGGGAAGCCCAAATACAGAGGTTTAATATGATCAATTTTTTACAGAGGTTTAATATGATCAAATTAATCTTAAAATAATTAATTTGTTTCCAGACAAACACAAAGTTCTACTAAAATAAAAGTTCTTTGTAAAACCCCAGGGATCATGCTCAATCATTACGGGTGAGAGGTCTAGTAACCGAATTGCCCACAAAGTTTGTGAAGGTCTGACAGATCCAATAACAACATGTTAAGTAAGTTACATGTCATGAACTGAGGCTATAGAAACTTAAAAGGGGCCCACTTAAGTCAAATAACCAGAGTACAGAAAGGCATTTTCATTTGGTTTTAATTTTAAAATAAAAGTGTAGAAACACACTAAATAATCCAGCAAAGCACAGAAATGAGAAGTTCTGGGAATCTACATCTTTAAAAGCTGCTTAAACAGTGAAATATATGAAATAAAACCAATTTTTTTAAACAGCATTCTTCATCTATATACAAACCTAAAGTCTTATATGGGAATATTGGCTGATCAAGCTTTTGCTCAAAGAATACTCATGTTAAAATAAAGGTTTGTAATCTTCTTAGGAACAATTACTCAACAAGTGATGCAAAAGTGACTACAGTAAATGATGTTCTAAGCAAAGGTTCTCTTACCTGTCAAAACTTACCCAAAACTTTTCATAGCAACCTGTCTGTTATCACAAGATGTACTTGAGGCCCATTTCCTGTTGTTCTATCAAGAAGTAAGGCAGAAGTCTGATCTTACACTGATAGTGATAAACACACTGCATCAAACCAGGCATAAAATCCTCATAACAGTGGTCAGGGATGAGGCAGAGATAGCAATTAATATTATTATTAATAAAGACTCGAACGATATCACTTATTACACATTCTTAACTCAATTAGAGCTAGCCTGAAAGGTTTGTTCGTAATCAATAAATTACATCTTATTAAAATATCCCAACTCTTTAAAAAATTCAATATCTGGATAAACTGAAAATGTTGAAGATTCTGACAAAATTTCTTTCATGGATCTATTTCTGATACCTTATAAATGTTGGCTGAAAGTTGATAATCACTAAAAATATGTTTGATTGTCAGTGTTGTCCTGCATTCTCTGCATTCAAGTACTGACTCACGTGGGTTAGTGAACAAATGCCCATGGGTATGACAATTGCCACCAATTTGAGAGTGGTACTCTTTCTGGAACGAAGACACCACATTCTGACAGTTGATTTAATCTGTTTTAATTCATTTTCAGATTCACTATTCCACAACACCTGCCATTTACTGAAGATGGATTCTAGATTTATTACCAAATACTGACAGCAGCAAGTATATCTGATGCAGTCATAGTGAGTGCAACTCTGGCAGATTTATAAGCATCTTCATCTCCTTTAAATGCCTTCATGTCCAGGGACCCAACATATTTCACAACATTTATACTGGCTCCACACACTTTGTAAATTTGTAAAATCAAAATTATCACCTTAATTTCTTTCACCAAAGGGGTGTTTATGAGAATAATTTGGCAAAGAGTGGTGTGATAATGACTAGCTACTGTATATCTGTAGCAAAGTCAAGTATGTCCAACTTTCCTACAGAAGAACCATGAAGCAAACATTGATCAACCTCACACTACAAGAAAATTAATTCTTCTCAAGGATGCTATCATCAAACTGTAAAACCATCATCAGTGAGAAGGCTGCCAAGTCTACAGATGTAAGGCTGCTTCAAAAGCTTCTACTGTACTAAGGCAAGATTAGTTTAAGCTCACTTAAGAAGAATGACAAATCATTCCACTTTCCTTCTCTTAAATATTTCTACAACCACTTTGATTCTGCTGTTAAAACTAAGCCCTTGCATACTGCAGCTCCAAGGACATTCTTTCTGCACGCTACCTTCAACAGATTCAAGGATGATACTGAAGGACACCATCATATCTCCACATTCTTCTGACACACTATCTTCATTCCAACTCTTCATATATGTTTACGTTAGTCGTAAGAATGAATTAATTCTATGACTAAAACTTGTACTCTTTATTGACTGGTATGCTCAAAAGTATATACAGAAAACCTTAAAACATTATGAATACTTACAGGCAATCTTAAAAATGCCATGGATCTTACTGTCTCACTCAAATGTACAGTCTAAGATTAATATAAAAGTATATATATATAATTAAAAATACCTAAGAATTGATGTGTGCAGTAAAAAAAATTCTGGTCATGATAAAGCAATTAATGCTAGTCTAAGTGACCTGAAACTAACCTTCATCAATTCAACTGAAGAATTCATGGAGGTTCGTTTCCCTTAAACAATGTTTCCATAACAGAACACATGTAAAACATATCCTGCAAGGCCTTCTGTATAAAAATTGAATCCAACAAAACTATGTCTACTTATACTGGGAAAAAAGCAAAACTGTTGAGTAAACAGCGAAGGATTCGTATGTTTATCTGTAACAGTATAAAGATTTCTTGTTAAACCGTGGTTTCCCTTTCTGTTTGCTCTTGTGGCATTGTACTTCACTGTACATTATTATAATTCTATTTTCTATTCCTAATCAATACTTATTATTATTACAGTTAAATTTATCAGAACCAGGGAATAAAAAGTCTCAAATCTTATAAGGGTTATCACTTTAGTTACTGTATTATCAAAATCATATTTTACTGCATTGAACCAAAAACTCAAAAACAGTTGGAGTGCCCAGGACTGAATACTTGTATTTTAAATGTTTCAGTACATTTTATCAGGTCGTTTCCGCCTTTGTGTCTACTATCAACAAAAATGCAGTTACAAATGCAATCTGAAATCTGCTCAATATTTCAACATGAGAAAGATTGGCACGTTTAAGATAAAAAAAAAAATAAGATTTAGTAACAGTCAAGGCCATTTTCTGGGTCTGAGTCTGGGTCTTACTGTCATCCAAACAATTTTTGGCATCGCTTGATGCCTTAACATACTGCTTATCTCAGCATAAATGCCTAAAAATCACTTTCTAGCTGACTGAAAAGCATTTAATAAAGATATTCACAAACCTAAAAAATAAGAAAAATAAAGGCTATTACATTATTTCAGCTACAAGAAGTTAGGCTTGCTGTTTTTCATGGCAAACAAGAGCACTCGGTAAAGGGCATAACCTCAACCTAACTAGCCAGCTATGAAGCATATAAATCACCAAATATTCTACTATTTTTCAGCAGACAATCTCAAGAATGGGAGAACAGAATTTCATGAAATATGGCAAATGAATTCATTAGATGCCCTTCTCAAGATAATTAACTTTGGGAAGAAATCGTCTCAAGAGTTGAGATGGTTTCCTTAACAGCAAAGCATTAACTCTTGAGCAGTTTCTCAAATTATCATATTATATTCACCAGTTCCGGAGACTTCATGCTACCCCCCACACACACACACAAAGTAATAAAAATATGTCACAGCATAAAATCACACAATACAGTGTGAAATATTTTCAATGACATATCTACTGCTTAACAAGAAGCATTGCGAAACAAGTTTAAGACTTATTGTAAAATCCTAGACATTTTAATTTACATAAGGTGCTACTACAATCTTCAAAAAATTCAGATTATACAATTACAGAGAGACCTAGGTAAATTGAACCGAGCAAATAACTTGAAAAAGATTTCTAAAAAATGGACAACTGTGGTAATATGAAAAATGATACATACCCCAATAAATCCTAGTTAAAAATTTTAGTCTTAGCTTAAAATCTCAAGAACTTGATGCTCCAGATGAAACATGACTGAACAGCTGATCTGCTTGCTTGATGGCATCGGCTAGGGCTTCACAATGCCTTTTAAGATTCTCCGGAACTTTTTCCATGCCATAGTAAGCACCTGAAATTATTGAAATCCAATCAAATATCACATGAGTACCAAAGTATAATCACAAAAACTGAAAAGTTAACAAATACTCATAAGCTAATGACAGTAAATTTTGGTAAAAGTAAGTTACATCCATCTTGGCATACTGAACACAGACTTAAAATTACAATATGCAATAAAACTTTTTCATTTTGAGAAAGTTTTCGTGTCTGAAGTTTCCTTCTGGCTTAACAAAACATATTTCTCCTTCAGTATTTGAAAATAAAACTCTGTGCAACATAAAACGAAGCATAATTTGCAGTAGCAATTTAGTGTAAGTGCAAAACCAAGAAGAAATTTGCTGCATCTAAATAAAACAGCCAAAGGGCATGAGTAGACAGACTACTGTCTATTATCTTCAGAGTAGTTTACAATGGACATTTCAAAATAAAATGAAAAATGTGTTCTATAGATACAAACCATTACCATACAGAAGCCCTCTTCATTCCTCAATCTTTCCAGGCATTTCTGAGGCAAATTCTGACCTTTAAGATTTTTAAAATAAATTACAAAAGCAAGAAAAATCCTCATCTTTCATCTTGTATAAATTCATCTGAAATATTACAAACTAAACAAGAAAACACTACTAACTTCACGAATAAATTCATTGTTTTCCATCATAAATTACGCAAAAATATTTGGCCTTAAGTGAATGTAATCAAAGTTATAATAATAACTTTGGTTTTTGCACATACACTAAATTGATTACTTTGTTAAAAAAAGTTTGACTTTGGACATAATTTAAACTTTGTATTAAGTAAAAACCTTGGTTTTGTTCCCTAAACAATCATAAAACTGTAGTCCCACTTCATATACATTTTACTAATGATAATTTTCAACAATTTTTTTATTCACATTAACAAAGAACAAATGCTGAACAAAAATGTTTAGCTCTTGACAAAATATTTTCAGATTACTGGTAATTACTCTAGCCAGATTATAGTATTACCATAATAAATTCTTCTTTCCCTTTCATCAAGCTTGGGTTCCTAAACAAATTAACAATATCAGTGTCATCAATTTTACAGCTTTCATCTACTGGTAGACTGGAATTCACAAAAAAAAATTTTTTTGTTCCTTGCATGTTTCAAGATCAGAACTTTCAGAGTTGGTATCATCTCTATCACTAAAGCCTTATAGCATTTCCCCTAGTTTCTTATCACAAACTTGCAAAATTGCCTCTCCAACTTGGCCTAAATGATTTCCGTGTCCATGCAACCCTCAGGTCCAGCAGAATCCAAAGCATGTTCATGCCTTGGACATCTACTCTGATCATGACGATCAGATGAATAATCTGGTGTCATCATTTTCACACCAGTCAAAACAGTCAACAAAATCAAACTAGCCAAAGATATTAGTCTTTCAAACAAAGAAATACTTAGAAGAGCTTAAACAACAGCAAATGGTCAAGAGGAGTGCAAGACATCTGGTCAGTAAAAGTTGTTGAAGAAAAATGGTGCCATTAATTAACCAAATGGGCGGGTCTCCAACCCACCCCTCACTTGCCTACCACTAGTTAATTAGCTAGCTGCAAAGCTTCAATGGCAAGTCTAATTCATTCTGAAGGTAATCCATAGATTATCTCCTTCAAAGAAAACCATGTCATAACTTTCCAGAGGCAATAAATACCAAGACCATAATAAAAGTTCTAAAGACAAAATTCCTAGTATTTTTCCAGACTAATTGCTTAAAATGAGTGTTACTGACTTTTTGCAGTGACAAAGTATGTACATCTCTACCACTTAAGTGATTGTGTACCTCCACTAGCTACTTACCCGCAATACTTCCAGCCATTGATGCAATTGTATCGGTATCTCCACCTAAGCTTATGGCATAGTGAAGAGTCCTCTGAACAGGATTATCAGTCTGAAAGAAAAGTACTTATTTTATGCACCTTGCTAATAAGTTGCATCATTTAAACTACAAACAATTCTAGTATCCTTGGAATGAACAAGTCCCTTGATAAAGCATATTTTACAGAAACATCTGTTACTCACTATTTGTCTTGTAGGCAATACACAGTACAATTATTAATGTACAAACTATTAAATGAAGTTTGAAGGTGCTTAAAATGGGAATTGAGATTTTCTGAAAAACAAATTAAAACATAACAACTCAGTGTTTTTCCAACATCTCATTAATCGCATACAGAAACTTTTTGACATATGTAAGTCTCAAATTGTGTGACATTGGAGATACTGTACATAGTCTTCAGAAAACTGCAAATAAAAAAATGTCCACAGAGAGTTAACAGATTCAAATTAAAGTTATTGTTTAAAATGAGTAACGAGTCATATTCATTTTTACAGATAAACAGTCAGTCAGTATATTACCTCAACACCTGAAATGGGATTTGTAGCTCTGATAAAGGAGTAGATTGCAGTTGGAACAGAGAGATGGGCAGCGATGTGATTTCCCAATTCTTCCCCTACTTGTTCAGTTGTTACACCTGGCCCTCTTTCCATTAATTCCAAAACTTTACCCAATTTTTTCACATACAAAAATGGTTCTTCTCCTTCATCGAATATGCTGAAAACAGAAAAAGTCAATAAAAATGAGATACTCTCGGCACAAAATAAATATAAGAATGAAAAAAATACTGAAATAATGCAAAATATGAAAACCATCAGATTTTATCAAAGGAAAAAATAAGGAACATATCTTCCAACAAATATATAAAAAAAATAATATGGCAACCACCTCAAAACATATGGACTTACTCATCTTCTGTTGGGGTTTCCACCTTCTTCATTTTGCTAATTAAGGTCTCCACAAAATTGACAGTATCAAGTTTATCGTACGGAGTGTGAAGAGCAAGATGAACAGCAAGGCACTGTTAAGATAGAAGAAAAACTTAAAAAATATAAAACTGTACACATATTGTCTGGATTCCTAATACCACCACCAATGAACACACGCTTTATTCTCCTACCAGAGATACAAGTGGAAAACCTAAACTTAAAGCAAATACCTTGTGGCTACTTTATATAAATATACAATACCAACCCATTAAAACATCAAACTCCCAATACTTTCACTTCTCCATTTCTGTAAATCTTCATTACAATCTAATGCATAATTACCATACTTTCCAAGATATAAAATTAATGAGAAAAATCACACTGTTAAGAATTAATATATCAACTGAAAAACCCTGAAGCGGACCATTCAAAGACAGAACCCGGTCTCCTCTGATGAGGGTGTCTACCACCACTGTGTGTTTACCTAGCATAAACTTCGGTTGAGTTCCAATCTGTAATCCTCCGTCATCATCATCAAAACCACAAATGGTTTTACATCAGATTTTCCCTTTATTGCGTTAAATGTAAAAAATAATTCTTTCCCCTCTTCTCTGTCTTGTGCTCTTTCTGCCTTGGCCCACATTATGTCTAGGTCTTCATCCATCCCCTTTCTCCATGAACTCCTAGGTCTTCCTATAGGTCCTTGTCCTGCTACTTCCATATCTGCTGCTTTCAGGCAAGTTGTTACTCTTCCCTTCTCAATACATGATCACACCATCTGTCTTTTGAGATCAAAGTCTTTTTATCCACATCTCTCAACCAATCCCTTATTTATAAAATGGTCTTCCCGCCAAACCTGACTCTGAAACCTAACATTCTAAAGTCATACCTTTCCAAAATCTTCTAAATTTTCCTTGTCGGTGCCTATTTGTTTTTAGGAGCACAGACGATAGATTAGGAGCTTGAAATAATATTTTTTCAATGAAAACATTCCAGTATCAATCCTTTTTTCAGTAGTGGTTAATTTCTTATGTACACCTATTTTATGTCTTTTTTTCTCTCTACTGATACAACACTTTCCAGTAATTTAGGAGTATATCTCTATTTCATTCATGCAGCAGGTACTCTCTTACTGCTTTCTCAAATCCTGCTTCACAGTCCTAATTTTCCAAAAAAGAAAAGAATTGTTTTACCTCGTAATAAAATACATTAGTTTGGTAGTACTTTATGCAGTTGCAAAATAAATTTCTTCTCCCTCTGCTGCCTGACAACATAAAGCAGTGCTGCTCATTTCAAAATGTTGCAGAAGCACAGCTGCTGATAACTTAACATCAACATATCTCTACCACAACTCTGTTTTCATTTAAATTCTGCCATCCAGCCTGCCAGAAGTACAGCTTCATTGTGATACAGATATTTTTCAAATCAAACACTGATATTTTTTCACACAAATTTCAGCACCACTAATACTGGGGAATTATTTGTAAATTTTTTTCAATACTATTAAATCATTACCTTTCCTGCTCTGGCATTCTTATATACACAAGTAAAAAACTCTTTGAAGCCTACCTATATAAAATATATAACACCCTTGTAAAAGACCTATGAATTTCACAGGTACACTTTCACAGAAATATAGGATTGCCAACAATATCTGCAGGTCCTAAAAAGCCTATATACAACACAATGTCGGCAGGAAACTTACCTGTAAAACGGCTCCATTATATCCCATTCTACTCGCATGAGTAAGCAATACAGAATCTTTGGCCATGTTCACTACTTCCTCATCTTCTTTGTTATAACAAAACAGAGCAACTGGGGCTATTCTCATCGCACCTGAAGAAAATTATCTATTAATCAATGAGGAAAAGTTGTGACCAGATTTGTCAGTTATTTCCAGTTAGTAACAATGACAGCAAATGGAATACAATCATGAAATAAAACACAACAAGGGGTTTTATGGTCACAAGGGGCAGTGAACAGTAGAAAAAAAAGGAAAGAGCCTTAAGTAATGCCTACAGTGCACTGCATGAGGCTCACTGATGGCACTAGCCCCTTATGGGGATCATACTAATGACCTTTCTTTAAGTTTAACCTTTTGAAGTCAAGAACTCTGAACTAAGAATTTCATACATAGACACTCTATTGACTACCAAAGACATAATCACAAGACAGGACTGCATTTACAGTACCATATATGGAACCCTAGGGTAATGAATGGTTGGAACAGAGCCAGTGGCTTAGGATACAGCCAAAGTAGCAGAAATCCCGACATTCCTGTTTTGGTAATAATGGTTTACTATGTTGCAACTCGAGAATTAAACAGGAAAATACAACATACTTTACTGACTCTCAAGAAGATCTTGACTTCCTCGTTGGGGAATGACTTTTATTTACTATCTAAACCCTTTACAGTTCACATGCTACTGACTTGAATATATTAGTTACATTAAAATACTACACAGAATTATCTCTCATGTCTCTGAATTTCCATAAAACACTCCACAGAATCATCTCTCACGTCTCTGCATTTCCAACAAATGAAAAATACAAACCTCCATTTCCAAAGGACCCTCTACCACCAAACTGCAATCCTGCTGGTGTATACACATCACTGAACTTGCTTACCCTCAAAGCTGCAAACACATCTACAATATTCGAACCATATCCTCTGTTTGGCTCTGCATAGTATTCTTTAACAAATCTGGAAGGTAAAAGCATTAATTTCATTCACTGATTGCAAAAAATCTAAAATCATAAAAAAATCTTAATACGCCATTTAATAAAAATTTCAGATAAGCCAAAACTTCAAATCCACTGTCTAGAAGTTGGTTTAGAAAGACAGCTAAGCATGTTTTGCTCAGTAGATGCCACCATGTGCCCTAAATCCAGACATCAATACTCCATTCTCAATTCTCAGCCCTTTTTGCAAGATACAGAATCTATCAGTATTGAAACGTTACGGTTAAGGTAAGGCACGTCATTTAAAATCTATCACACTTGCTTGAAAGTTAGTTCAACTTTCATATTAGATCTGAAAGCATTCTGACTCCTAATCCTAGCAACTGCAGATGTTTGCCTTTAATTATCTATCTATGCAAATAATTTGGGTCTCCAAAACTGCATGACTTAATCATAGAGTTCCCTATGCATTAAATATTGCACAATGTGAACAGAACAACTGCACACAACACAAAATGAAAGCAGCCTTTGTATATTAAACGTGTTCTCGGAGAGCCTGGAACCATTAAAACTAACTTTCCACCAAACAAGCCTGTCATTTACAAAAAATAAACTGACAACTTAGAAGCACTCATGTTTCATGTTAGTGGAGATAAAATTATTATTGCAATGAATAAATTTAACCAAGCCATAAAGCCACACTTGTAGTCCCACATCTAGTCTGCTCAAGGGATTTGCTTTTAAATGAGGTATGAAAATTGGAACAAGATACAGATGTAGAAGCTTAACAGCTACATGAGACAAGACAAAAGTGATTACATGAAAAGTATTAGTCAAGAAGAAAAGAAGTTAGCAGCCAAATGATAGCTGCAAGGATCCTTCTGTAATTTTATTTCCACATCATTGACTTTCATCAAATCTAGCTGTTCAATTTACCATTTCCTCAACTTTTGCCCTTCTTTTAAAAAGAAGTTTGAAGTCCCTACTGTTAAATAATAATTACAGCATTTACACACAGTACAGAACTAAAAATGGTATTAGCTGAAACACACAATGACAAAATTTTAAAGTGCTTGACCTGCTACTGCTATGCACCCGTCTCAGTTTAGCCTCTGTTTATACCTTTTTGCCAGTCTATTCATAACTAGAATAGTAGTGTGTAAAATAAATTTATTTAATACGTGAGTTCCTAATATGTGAGGTATGCTCAGAATTAAAAGCAATATATCTTAATATGCCCTGATTATTTAAGGCTCCCACTTACCTACCGACCACCCAATACCTACCATATTATCAAGCTTCAACAACAGTTTCCAGCTTATGTAAAGAATTTATTACTATTTCAGTAGATGAAACCTATTCACATGGAAGAAGGACACAAGGGCCACTGACTTGAAATTCAAGCTTCCAAAGAATGTTGGTTTCAACCTCTAACTGCAGACCCCACACTGCAGCAGTAACTGATCATGATACAGGGTCAGTGATTTTTCATAGCCCTGGGGGAGAAGCAAACCAGTCATGTATCAGTGGCATACCACGACACTAACCACTGTACCAGCAGACCAGCAATCAAATCAGACCAAGTCCTTAAACCACCACATTACTGCATTCAACATTACAATATGACCTTTGCATCACTTTCTATGCAGCCAATATCATACTGCCTCTACTTTTATGGAATGCAAGATGTTATGTCAGCACATATGGACCCAGTCATACTACCACAGACTTTTTGTTCTTGATCGAAAATACAGAACACAGTTATGCCGAGTAACAATGAACACACAGCATAATAATCGAAACTGTCAGTACAGTACAGTATTACACCGAATGACTGTATATTAAAGATGTATAATTGAAAGTCAGATCATTAGCTGTACACCCTACCCTCATCCAGGGTTGCAAGAAATCACAACCAGCATCAATATATGTTTTTACCAACTTGATGATCTACAAACAGCCAAAACAAACAGATACAGGCTTAAACTTAGCATGTTTGCATTTGTTTAAGACTACTCAATCTCAGTAGAACCAGTTCATTTTAACAGCCACCACAAATACCAATAAAAACATTACTCCAACAATATTATACTCACTTTCTTGCCATGTCTTTAGCATTGTAACCTTTGCAGTCTATTAGTGACTGGGCAACACATCTAGCCATAGCAGTATCATCCTGTATACTGCTTGTAAGGAACTGCAATTGAAAAGTAAAACATTCATGATATAATGCTGTACATTTTGAAGTACAGTAACACTTTAGTGCAGTGGTTTTCATCCGGTCAAATAAAACATTTTCAGTTACAAGAAATATATTCATGATGTATAAATTCAACTATGCAAATAAATTTGCTGACATATTTGCTCAAGTTATACCTTTTAAAGCAGGATCTAACAACCTCTTAAAATATGAATTGAGAACTGAACGAGAAATGTTTATATCTCCTTCGAAGGGTGCTCCAAAACAGTCCCCCATCAACGCTCCAACCATACACCCGCGAAATTTACTAGCTAGTGCTTCCATAACAGCCATTCCAAGAAATCACCTGAAAGCCAAAACAGACCTTTACTTTGTAAAGAATATCTTAAGTTAATGATATACACGTAAATTCTAACTTTGATTTTTTACACAGTTTTTTGAAGAATGATCAGATTTTAAAAGAAATATGTATTTTTCCTAGGTATACAAACCACAGCCTTCATTAAGGAGTATTCCTCAGCGTGAGCTGAAAATAGTCGTTAAATTTTAGTAATAACATGGATAGGCCTAATTAGTTGTTGGTGGACGAATGGGAAGAATCACCCACTCAACTACCAGAAGCCAGCGCTTTTTCTTTGGTATCAGGAACTTTGCACAGCAGATATGGTGGGATTAGGATAAAAACCTCTAGTTTGTATACCTGGAAAAATACATATTACTTTAAAAGCTGATTTTTGTTCTGACAGAGATACAAACCATCATCTTTTGTATACAAGACTACTTCTGAGGTGGAAAGGTAGTCTAACAATTCACTGGCAAATTGAATTGTTCTACCACCCCTGCCATACAGAACACCAAAAAATACAAAAATAGATATTATAATATTAAGCTTCATGTTCCAGTCAAGAACAGGTTGGTATTATTAAGTTCTTTTAGTGCCCATCATTTCCTAGCCATTTTTGCGTGTAAAACCCAAAATGGTTTTTCATGCAAAAATGGCTAGCTGGCGCCTTTCGAAATGGCTGGCTGGAGTCTTCCGAAAAATTACCAGGGCAAGTGTGGCTTCATATAACCTCTGAAATACCCACTACAGAAATGCCTAGGCTACTGTAGCCCTGACTCCTCATGAAACATTTGCTCAGCAAAAATGAAGCAATTACTAACTTAGCCTAGTGAAAACTGGGATGTAACAAACCTATATCGTAGGTGGTATAGAATACGAGGCTGTAAAACTTGAAACTGCTACCAAAGCCTGATTCCCACCAGTCACCAACTGGAACATTTACCATATTATTGTTTATATTTATGGTATTTACCATCATTGTTTTATGTTTTATGTTCATCCCCAAGGGGCTGGTACTAAACGTGGTGTCCATTTTGCAGCTGCCACACCCAAAATGGTGCGGTAGTAGTTTCGAGTTTTACCTATGAGGTAAGCTAATTCTGGGCTACGCCTACATGTATCTTGACTAGGCAAGGTGTACACCCATTTACCATTAGGGTATATGGGACAATTCACTTGTAAGATTTTATAAATAAATCTCTGGGTATATGAATTAATAACGCAAAACTGGGGATACTCGTACAAACGTTACAATGTTACATCACAAATGTTATCTCAGTTTGGCCCTATTGGACCCCAAAATAAAAAACCGGCGGACTAAGTATCGACTAAAGAAGGCAGAATACGCTACATCCTCGCCTTCATAAAGTTCCTATTCACTTAAGCTGCCTAAAGAAATTTGTCCACAACGTTTAGTAAGCAGATCAAGATGAAATACATATAATTTTCAAATAAAATCACATGATCCTACCAATACTATAATACTGCAAAGTTCAAGGCTATGACACTTTAGAGAATCACACGGAGACGTTCGTTATTGAAGAAGGCGAACGAAGCATATACTTTTGATTTATATTACATTGTATTAATTTCAGCTACTCAAAACTACACTCTTACAATAAAAAATCAAACACGTAATCGGTTTCATATTGCCTTAAATCTTGTAATAGGTAAAAAATGCGACACTAAACGTCTCTCAACTTTGTTTACAAACACGTATCATGACGTAATGCGATGACGTCACGACAACCACGCTTTGAGCCCAGACTGACAATTAGCAATCAATATTAAGCTTACTCTTTGTAGGTAATTATCTTTACATTATTTAGAGTATATACTGAAATTGTGCGTAGTACATTTGTATAAGTCATTATTTACATTAAGCATAGGATTCAACCCAAATTCACTTTGGGTAAAGGCACCTTGTTCTATGGGATAGGTTGTGCATCTTCTTGCAGGCTTAAACTACACTAGCGTATTTTAAACCCTGGGGTCGATTGTGAGTCTATGTACCAAGTTTCATGTAGAAGAAATAACCATACTAAAACTCAATATCACTGGTTTTCATATTATTGATTTCAGCATGGTAACTAGGCTAGCTAGTTGGCCTCTGTCACAACTTAGAAAGGCATCCATTCCACTACACTGTCATGTTTTAAATCAACAACCATTTGTAGCAATTTATGTTCCATTGCTAATCAAAATGACACTGAGTTCACATAGAATATTTACAAATTTAAACACTCTAGCCTAACCTGTCTTTGCTTCTAGGTATCTAGCTCCACACAGAAGCATCCTAATCATGTGTTCGTAACCTAACCTAACCAATCCTTACTGACATCCCTCAGTAACACAGGAATCTGTCCTAGGACTCCCTTACATCTGTAAATTACCTCTTTACCTAGCACAGGTCTCGGCTACCCAACACCCATATATTTGGAATAATCTAAGATTATCAATACTCCCTTAACCATTTGTTCCAAAACAAAGCTTACCAGTTATCATGCAGTATAAACTAACAATATTCTCTATACCTTATTAGAAATCACTAAAGTCAAAGTCAGTTTTGATCATTCTAAGAAAGATGCCTTACTTGGAGTTTTCCCTGCCATTGTTGACGAGCATTGCCAAGAATATACAGGCTTGCTGTTGTGTATAGAACAGCCACTGAAGAACTACCATCGTCTGTAATGTAAAGTGCCCATATTATATGTTACATATGCTACTGGAATCACAACACAAGCTGTCTTTATATGAATATTTATTAAGGTTAAAAATATCATTCACTGTAACTCTTGGTCTCTAAATCTGGTTCATCATGGTGTTTTCTGCCAACATACTGTTCATCAGTGTGAAGAAAGTCAAAATGAATGAGTGTGGCCATGACCATCTTGGCCTATCATTAATTGATTCCTAGTGGCTTAAAATATGGGCTAGGGATGACCCAGGTTGATGTGTGCATTTGACTTTTTTGTAAAAAGCCTACCTATGGCTGTCAGCCATTTCTCCTGGCTTGCAACTAGCTGTTAACTGGTCATTAGCGTACCTGAGATTTATGACACACATGCTTGGAATTTTGACAAGAATGGGGAAAAAGTATTATATTTAGAATAGCGTGATGTTAGAGTGTGTAGAGAATATACCAGTTTATTCGGTGTATGTGTAGGCATAAGGAAAGTGCCATGCAGGTTCAGACAAAACCACCTTTTATAGTCGTAGAAAAAGCCAGGAGTATTTTAAGTTAAGAATCCAGGATTTGTACTGTACATCAGCAGTTTGATTCACCTCTTGTTAATCATCATCTGCCATATCCCCCTTGAACAGAATAGTTGCCTGAGAACATAAGTGGTTCTTCAGATAATCTGTTGATTTGCCAATTACTGGTAACTTTGGCCTTGTACATTTGCCTTAGCACTTTGTTAAACAGCCTCACATTCCTGATAAACAATGTTTAAAGATGGTTTTATTTTGTCAGAAGTTATTGTAATATGTTTTAATTTGTCTGAAATTATTGCAATAAGTTAAAAACAGTTTCATTATGACATATTTCATCAGTACTGAATTTGCTTCAACACATTATCTGGTTAGGGAAGTGATTAAAAAAACCTTGGCAGTTACTACTACTCGTTATTGATAATAGGTTGCTCACATATATTGTTGTTCATTTCTGCTCTGCTGCTCACATCTATTGTTGTTCATTTCTATTGAGTCTTATTTAGTTATTCCAAAAGGCTGATATACTAAAATAATTAAGTTTGCAATCCTTTAACTTAAATGTCTTTGATGTTTGATTTTTGCTGAATAGATGACATTTAACTAAGGGCCAGTATCATTTAGAAGGAAGACATTACCAAGATAACTAATTAAACCTCTTGAAAATTTTTGTGTTAAACACAAGTATGCTATACATATCTATTTTCATGAATGTAGGAATTTATACATTATATTTTTCTTCACATGGAAATACAGTATTGCAGTTTTGTTCTGCATATTCTTGTTTGTACAGTATATCATACATTTATTCTTTTCATATTTATAATTTTGAATTTTGTAAAAATATCCTACTATATTTGATGCCCTGCATTGTAATTTAGCAATTACCTGTAAAAATTTCGTTTTCAGATTTGTACCTCAGGAAAATGTTGCAAGTTCTTGCAGAAATCTTACCCAACATTAAGGTGTGTAATATTTATATTACATCATCGTATGGTGAAAGATGTGAAAAAGTTGACTTATGCAAAGCCGAATGCATTTTAGAATTTGAAGATGGGACAACTATGATAATATCTCTTCCCAGAGGAACATACCTTGTTCCTCAGGAGGTAACAGACATCAATCAAGATGGAGATACTCTGTTTGTTAGAGCATCTTTAGACGAGACTTGTTCTTTAATCAGCACTCTCAGTGCTGAACTTGGAGGTAATATTGGAAATTTGCATGCATCTGAGCCCCTCCATGACATGATGGTTGGCAAGTGCGTATCCTGTTATTGCAAAAAGTGCCACTCTGCTTTTCTGAAGGATGTAACATTTCGTCGAGTACTGCCCCTTCCTTCGGTTGACTGGGATCATTCATCAGAGGGGTGGTTTTGCCATGTGCATGGTGAAGAAAGCAAAAACCTAAAACCAGCATCTCTTGCTCCAAACCACGATGAATGTTTTTATTCAGAATTTTTTTTCCTTTTAAACTGCAGTGCTTTAAACTCCATGAATATTTACTATGATGATGACGAAAATGATTTCAAGTGTTCGAACTGTCGAGACTCCTTGGGAGAGAAAGGGAGCTCCACCATAAAATTATGGACTCACAGTGTAAAGTGGATTCACAGTGATGATGAAACAGTACTCTTCAGCAGAAGTGTTGAAACTATATTACATTCCCTCTTTGAAAATATTGACAAAGACAGTTTCGGTGTTAACTGTCGGTTAGTTCTGTCCACAGACAATCCAAAACTCTATCTGTTTATGGTTACAATGAATACAAATCAAAAGTTACATCTATCAGAATCCCATTCTGATGATGAATTACTGGAAGATGGAGATGTTAGCCAAGGTAAGAAAGCAAGAACTGGAAACGATACAAATGTAAAACTGAGAAAACGTTACGCCATTAAATTACTCTATCAGATCAAAGAAGGAGATGATGATGAAAGTGGATCTTGGCAGGATGATGTTAATGTGCATATTTTACCTTGCAGTTCATCATTTTTCACTGATGTGAGATCATTGCTTGAAAGTTCATCAATGTACTTACCTCCTGCAATGAGGACGTTTCAGAATATGAAAGTAGGATATGTAATGAAATCAAAACAAAATGGTCAGTTGAATTCAATAATTTACTAATACCACTGAAAATGTGTACCTGTTTCTTAAATACATGTTATGCTATGTAATACATTATCATTGTATTTTTTCAAAAATAAATGTATCAGTACCTTTGCAATTTGAGTTTTAAATACAGTTTCCTTGTGAATCTTAAAGATACTGAAATCACATTCATGGGAATTATTGCTGTTTATCTATCAATCTTAATACAAACACTGAAACCGGTAGCTAAATTTGTTCATTTCTTCACCCGTGAGATATTTATTTTCACAAGATTGTGCATCTAGGAAATAATGTTGAATATACAAGACAGCTATAGATAAACTGGTAATGACAGACACATTCCTCTATAGTACTGCTCTTTTGGAAGTTATGAAAAACTAAAAAATATACTACAGAGTGGCATTCTGTGCCTGTGCAAATGAAAAACTAAAAATTTTTATTATAACTGTATATTGCACTAGAGTATAACTCTAAATTTATCAGCATTAAAAGTTTGGAAGTACAGAATGAAAAAAATTTAAGTGAATTTAAGAATATGGATTTTTCCTACTGCTTTACATATAGAGGGAAGAAGGTGACCACAGAGAAAAGCTATAGGTTCATTTTATGGGCCATGGAGATAGCTTTTTAACAGTTTGCATGTGCTCTGTGAATGGTAATGGAAAAGAAGAGATTTTTTTTATAACAATGACGCTACCTTTGCACACACAGCTTTCAACTTTGTTTAGGTTTGTCAGTAAAATGGAAGTTGGCAATTAGGATGTTCATATAATCTACCATGCATTTGTTTTTTATTTGTCTTTAGTTTTGATCTTGAAAAATATTTCAATTTTAACTTACACTCTCTCTCTCTCTCTCTCTCTCTCTCTCTCTCTCTCTCTCTCTCTCTCTCTCTCTCTCTCTCTCTCTCTCTCTCTCTCTGGTGAGGATGGTTTTAAAATACACATATACAGTACAACATTATACATACACATAATCCTGAGTTCTACAGGGCATAATTATACTGAACTGTACTTTATTTTCTAAAGGTTTTCCAATCACAACTAGCTATGCTGTATGCTTTTGGTCGAGGATTTTCTCAAAATAATTTTGATTTTAACCTTCAAATGTGAACCATAATATTATATATAACCCAAGCATTGACTGCCACATGAATGATTTACTATATGACTAAATTGTTTACCAAGTATGAATGTTAATTGTCCTCAGTTGTACTGACCTCTGACCTTGTTAATGTGTACCTGCTGTAAAATTATTTACTGTATTTTTCAGTGTTACATGAATCCGAACTGAATGCCTCCAATGGAGTTTTTGTATGTTTAATTCTGTGTTCCTGCATAACTAAGACCAGCACAGTTAAGTTTACTTGAACAAATGCTGAATAGGTTACCATTAACAAAGAAAGACTTACCTGCTTTGGAGTAGACCAGTACAGTACTGAGTCAACTAGCAAACATCAGTAATGACAATGACAACATAACAGTATAAACTGACAACAACAAAGCATTTTTATAAGGCTGACTGGACTGTAATTTCAGGACACCTGATATCCACTACAAACATCAGAAAGTAAATGCACCTAAATTACTACCACCAAGGGAATACTATACTGTTATGATTCCCTCTGAAATTACCATGGAGATAAAACAACACTCAGTGATACCTGCTCTCTGTAATATTAAAATACAAACACAGTTAATGCATCTATAAACACTTTAGTGTTAAACCTTGAAAAAAAACAGCAAGTGCAGATTTACAAGTATGAATACCATACCATACCATACACAACCATATACAAGTACAGGCCTTGGAGAATGTATATAAAGGAGAGACACGGTGGTGGGCAAATGAAGAGAAGAAATGTACACTGGGAGAAGAGTAAGAGAAAGGACATTAAAACACAGGTGTCAAGGGCAAGAGAGAGGGAGAGATAGTTGGGAAGAATGCACTCATGATCTTAACACAGCAGAGGGGAAGAGAGAAAATATTCAGGTTAGTGAAGTGGCAGGGAAGAGATGAAAAATATGTCAAAGTGGCATATAGTGGATGAAAATAGAGAAAATAAAGTGAAAAGGAACAGAATGAGATACGGGAGCTATTGGGGCAGTATTAAAAAAAAATATATACAGGTAAACTGGAGGATGCTGGCATGATATAGGGACCAATAGATAATATGGCCATCAGAGAGGATTAAAGGACACTCAAGAAGAAAAATGGAAAATCCCAAAATTTAAGAGAACCAGTCATCCGTAAGCATATCAGATTAATGAAAAACCTGAAAAAACTAATTGTCAGTCTAGATTCATGTCAGGGTGGTCAGCAACAGACTCATTCCTTAAAATGAAACAACTATGGGAACAGTACCACCCAGACAGGATGATATTCACAACATATTTAAGATTTACTGTATATGGTTCTTGAGAGGGTATTGGCAGAATATCAAAACAAACAATTGGTTGGGTTAGTGATCTTACTTCAGCATAACGCAAGACATGGATAACTGAAAAACCGTGAACGTCAAGGGACCATTTAAATTCCTACAGAAGGTTATTTTGGAAAAAGATACCAGTCTGGACTCATTACTTGTGGAACTCTGGTGATGCAATAAATAAGATTCTCTCTCTCTCTCTCTCTCTCTCTCTCTCTCTCTCTCTCTCTCTCTCTCTCTCTCTCTCTCTGATTTATCTTTGTCCCTTTAAACACTGAGAGTACAGATGGTCCCAGGTGGCCTCTTTAAATAAAAAGCTTAGGCAACAAAGCTGTAAAATGCTCTAAATGCAAGGATTGATTTAATTTCGAAAGAACTCCTGGGAAATGGTGCAGTGTACCATTTTAGACGCTGCCTTCTGAAAGGTTGTGCAAAAGGCCCCACAACTTTGGTTGATAATATGTATGTGGCAAAGAAATCAAGTACAGTAAAAAAAAAAAAAAGTAGGCAACCATATAAACCATTGAAAGAGAATGCAACAAAAAACGGTTCATTTACTGTGTTGAATATGCAGTAACAAGGCTGCCAGAGGTTTCTTATTTAATATTAATACTTTTGCAAAAATGGAGGCCATTATATCGGAAAGAATTTTGACTATCTGAAAACCTCGACTAAACTATTTTTAAGTCAAGAGGTAACACATTCCATCTATTTGTCTGAGTGGGCACATTTATCATTTGCTGGGCAGAAGAAATAAAATGTTCAATTTACTGTTCAGAAGAGGTACTAATATATGTTCCATCTATAGATCAGAGAGAGAGAGAGAGAGAGAGAGAGAGAGAGAGAGAGAGAGAGAGAGAGACCCCATTTAAAGGGATGAGATCTCGTTTACTGATCAAAACCTACAAATATATGTATCATTCACAGGTCAAAAGATACTCCATTTTCTGCCCAAGAGATAACATGCTTCATTTACAGATCAGTCCCTAGTTATTTACAGGCCAGGAGAAATAAAGTGT
The DNA here is from genome assembly GCF_040412425.1 of Macrobrachium rosenbergii. Taxonomy (NCBI): domain Eukaryota; kingdom Metazoa; phylum Arthropoda; class Malacostraca; order Decapoda; family Palaemonidae; genus Macrobrachium; species Macrobrachium rosenbergii. The sequence continues at coordinate 27,674,449 of NC_089787.1, read as the reverse complement.
ACCATTTTGAGGTTAAGATGGACAACACATGTACCACTTAAAAGCTAGGATATCTCACTTTTGTACCATTCTGAGGCTAAAACTGACAAAATAGGTTTCTTTAAAAAAAAAAAAAAAACTGGTACCTGTGTACAGTAAAATGTCACATTTTAGAATAGTATTATCAATATATTGTGGTCAAGACTTTACAGAGTTTATCAAATATCCACTGATGAAGTGTTCCATTATTAGCATAGACCATGGATCATTGGAAGATAGGGATAAATTATAAATAAGGAACTTAACAGCCAAAGACTATCCAGTAAAGCACCAGACATCACTTTTAGAAGAAGAAGAAAAATTCCCTGAAAACTGAAGACAAAAGAGGGTGGTGGGCCAAAGCCAGAACTGGTATTTGGTGGCTATTACCCAACAGGTGCGGTGGCGAATCTCGTACGACGGAAATACTGGAGGATGTAAATAAAAATAAAAATACAAAAAATCTCGAGGCTCGAAGTCAGGTACTCTCGCCGAAGGAGCGAGCGAGCGGGAGAGCTGGCCAGCGAGAGGATCAGGAGTCGTAGCTCGCCAAAAGGGTGGTCTCTCACGGGGCTTATTTTTAGGGCGCTGAGCCCAAGAGGACTTTTTCATTTTTGGCCCCACCACCAAAGCCAAGGTTAAGGTTTTTCGCTTCATGAACTCGCGGATATCTCTACTCTCTCTCTCTTTCCTTCGTATAATCAAAAGGCATGACTGGACCTCTTCTTGGGAAAGGGCAGACTCTTGGGGTGGAGAATAAAATAATCCAAATTTCATAAGTCACTCCTAAAAAAAAACTTAAAGACACCAAAGAAAAAGGTGAAGATTCCTGACCCTTCATTTGCTGTGTGATCTGATAATACTTACGACCTCCGCAGATCGGAAATTAGCCAGTTCAGACACCCCACTGCAGAAAAACAACAGGTCTGTTTCTTAATCGCTCGTCGCGTAAGGGGCAGAATCCTTTATCCCATCCGGGAGGTTTAATGTGCGTTGTCAACGCACAAAATCCTCCAGAACAACAATAAAGAATTAAGAAGGGGGAATTTGGCAGGAGAACAGAATGCTAACGTGCCTAATAAAACCTACAGACAAAAGTAATACAATTAAAACTGGAAATAACGAGATATACCTAAAAATTAATCTATAATTGATATAACTCAGTTGAATTCGATTTATTTCTCGAGGGAATGTAGTAGAAGAACAAGAGTCAAATGTGCCTAATAAGTCTAAAAGACAAAAGCAATGCAGTTCATACTGGAAACACTGATAAACCTATATACCTCAAAAGTACTCTATAATTGATATGACTAAGCTGAATTCGCCTTCTCTCTCGATGCGGACCGGGCAAATTCCAGAGGGACACATAACTCGGCTTTCAGCAGCAACAGCAGAAGAAGAAGAAGAAGAAGGAGCGGCCGACCACCGACGGAAGGGCTACTAATCGCGAGCGTTAGATAATGATGCAACTATTCGAACTGTTCCGGATGTCACAGATAGCTCTTCGAGCAGGTACAAAGAAGAAGAAGAAACGATCACCAAACACGCACACACACACACACACACACACACACACACGTTTCTCTCCCAACATTTTTATTTTTATTTTCGCTCTTTTTTTTTTTTGCCTCGACATTTATCAGAGTATTCGGGGATTCTGCTGTTCGGTTTCTCAAGTTGTTAAGCAGAGTCTCTCTCTCTCTCTCTCTCTCTCTGTTGAAAAATCTCTTTTGGTCAAACCCCCTCTCTCCCTCTCCCTCTCTCTCTCTCTCTCTGTCTGTCTGTCTGTGTGTGTGTGTGTCAAAAACTCTTTCTCTCTCCCTCTTGGTCAAAAACTCACTTTCTCTCTTGGTCAAAAAATCACAGAAGTCAAAAACTCACTTTCTGTGAGAGAGAGAGAGAGAGAGAGAGAGAGAGAGAGAGAGAGAGAGAGAGAGAGAGAGAGAGAGAAGAAAGCACTTGAAAGCGCGCACACACACTCGCCAACAAAAAAAGTGACCAGGATAGGATGATCTTTTTTTTCTCTCTCTTTTAGCTTGTACTCTTGTGCTTTAGATTTCGAGAGTAGCCAATTGGCAGCAGACCACGGTCACGACCGACGAGCAATCACAAGGCTGTGCTCGGTAGCAACTGCTGCTGCTGCTGCTGCTGCAGATACAAAAGAAGAAAAAAAGACAACAGCTATTTCCTTCTTCTTCATGCCTTCTTGCGCCTTGAATGGCCAAGGGCCCGCTGTAACATAAAACATCTGGTTGCGAGAGCTGAGCCCAGAGGTGTCTGCGATAGCGAGGGACTGACTACTGAGGTGGACGGTGCACACTGTGGCTCGAAAAGATGTTGAGAATAGGGGAAGAATAGGAGAGTGGGGGAAGAATAGGAGGAGAGTGGGGGAAGAATAGGAGGAGAATGGGGGAAGAATAGGAGAGGGGGGAAGAATAGGAGGAGAATAGGGGAAGAATAGGAGAGGGGAAGAATAGGAAGAGAATGGGGGAAGAATAGGATGAGAATAAGGGAAGAACAGGGACAGAATGAGGAAAGATCAAGGGAAGAATAGGATAATAGGGGAAGAATAGGATAATAGGGAAGGAATAGGATAATAGGGGCAGAATAAGAGGGGAATTAGAGTAGAATTGCGAATGGGGGACATGTGGTAAAAACTGGGTGAAAAATGCTAATTTACACATACAAAAACAAGTGAAGGGAAACCTGGCCATAAGATAATGGTTCCTTGAAGAGTTATCTTTATTTGCGAAGACAAAAAAACCTGTATACATCATCGGCCCTACATTATTCGTTCACAGTCCATTTAAAAAACAGAACGACAGAGTATTCACTAAAAATATAGCCCTGAAGATTCAATGCTTCTACTTTGTTCAAGAAAAAGGGAGAGATTTTTTATAAGCGAGGACAGATACATTTCATGAAGGTATAACTGGTGAATGTTATACGTGCAGTTAATTTGAGGCTGACATTGCAATAACAGATTGTTTGTTAGTGCCTTCCGTTACGTCTTTCAATTCACGGAAAATGTAGTATAATTCACGATTAAGAACCCGAATCACATGACCTGAGTCAGAATGGTGTCATACTTTTCATGAGATTTTTTTTTTTCTCTCTTGTTCGAGTGGATAATCTCACAGTGCAGAAGACAATGGAACCAACAATCTAATGCCCTTTTCTAGCCCAGACAAGTAGGAAACAAGAAAAAGAGTAAAGAGGGAAGAAAGGTTGGGCTTAACTATGAAGGGAGCAAAAGACGCGTTTTTTAAAATAAAGACAGGTTGTAATACTCAAATTTGGGAAAAGCAGAAACAGCAAGAGAATTTTCGATGCTGCATGGTAATTACAGCCTTCATAAGCCTACACAAAAGATTCATCAATAGTGTCTCAAATCACAAACTCACCCCCAAAGTCCATACACACACAAACACACACAAACAAGCTGCACAAATCACATACATCTTTCCCGCACTCCAGACATATAATGATTCAAATCAGCTACTTCAGGCCAAGAAAACTTACAAATTGCACTGACAGTTTCACTTTTCCCTGTGCCTGTTTCAACCCTAACCCTTCTACTCTGTACACACTATAAAACTATTCAACTCCAGCAATTTCCAAATTTTCACGCATACTTGTCACTCACATTCAACTTTTGTTCATTTTCAGTTCAATAATCGCTTCAAACGTTGCAACATTTTCCACGGAGGATTATATTTTGTTCCGTGGCTTCTGCAAACCATCTGAACGCTCAGCCAACTCTTTGTTCATGTTCCTTTCTGCACGGCCTTCTTCAGGCATGGGCGCAGTAGGCCCTTGCCCAGGAGTTCCACAGTTTTAGGGGGCGCCAATTTTGCCATATTATTCATGAAAGATCTCTTCTCTTAGCAGAGTGGATAAGCTCTTGTTTACAGCCTTTTTCGAAATAGATTCTGTAACAATTTTTTTTTTTAAATTGCAGTTATATCTAAAGATTTTATTTTATTGATCTGTCTTGGGGTACGTGCCCAGTGTATTGCCTTGCCCAGGGCCTACAATACCATTAAGACTTCTCTGCATTCTAGTACTTATTACCGTATCCTCCATTCTTACAACTGCGTTACCTCTACTATCATACTATCACCTATTTATGAAACATCTCTCTCTCTCTCTCTCTCTCTCTCTCTCTCTCTCTCTCTCTCTCTCTCTCTCTCTCTCTCTGTGTGCAAATTCTCTTACGTTTTCGTAAACATCAGTAATTTTCACTCGCTATATCAGATTTAATACCTTGTCAACTGCAAACAATTATTTCATCTTCCATTCAAATGTCATGCTCTGCCACCTACCTGCAATGATGTCTCCTACGTCTTTCCCTGGTTCCTTTATCTATTCCCCCACTCCCCAAAAAAAAGTACATTAAACAATCATGAGGGTAATAAAATGCATGTGTTGCTTGCTTGTTTGCTTCGAACCTACCCTTCTTTGAACCAGAAGTCTCTCAATCTAGGATGAACCTTCTAAAGAGATTACTGATGATTCACAGATATTTTTTAACAGATTTCAATTCACGATTTTATTTATAGTGCTTTTTATCACTGAATGCCTCGTCAAAAATCAAAAATCATTAAAAAATCATAAACTCTACATGTAGAGAGAAAAAAGGTTAATATATTGTATCTTCCGCAGCAGATTCATTGCTTACATTAGTATGTATCAATCATGCGCCGATTTCTGACCAAACTTCCTCCTACGACAGAAGCACACTGCTCTTTTACTACCATACCTCCGGTTATCAGTTTACCCTTTCCATCAATTCTTAACTTCACTCTGAACAAGGCAGAGCTTACGATGGTAAGAATAGAGCCAGTTGGCCAGTGGATTCAAGAAGGGGAGAGAGGGGGAGAGAGAGAGAGAGAGAAACTACGAAGATTCCTTAACTTCTCGGAACCATGCTATTACATAATTGTGCTTAAAAATGAATTATTAGGAATTATTAAGCATAAATCCTATTCATCTGTACAGTTGCACCATTATCATTATAACGATGATTTAAAATGATCAGACATTCACAAAGAACTGGTAAAAAAGGGAGGTAATTAACTTGCTAAATAAGATTCTCCAGAACAGATTACCCATTTAAAAAAAGGAAGAAGTAGAACTTCATTAAGATAAAAACAAGATATAAAAAAAGTCAACGAAAGGTCTCTACGTAATAAAATGCAATGATTATCTATATACCCTCTATTTAATTTTCTACTTGTAACACGATAATCTTACGGTAATGAAATCTACGTATATATATATATATATATATATATATATATATATATATATATATATATATATATATATATATATATATATATATATATATATATATATATATATATTCGTCGTCTAGTCCCAAACTAGTATACTTCCCCTCTTACGTCTTATACAAAGTTCCCTCACCATCAATCTCCAACTAACATTCGTTCAAAGCTTTTGGGTCAAGCTTCGGATTGAACTCTTCAATCGGGACAGGGGTACGACAGACCGCATACTGTTGTCAGCGGAGTTTTACTGATTAATTCAGTGGATATTTTACTGAAATATGTTTGTCATAAAGTTGTAAACAAATAATAAATGGCCCGAAGTTTCTTCGGCGCAATCGAGTTTTCTATGCAGCGTATAATTAAGGCCCGCCGAAAATAGATCTATCTTTCGGTGGTCTCGGTATAATTGTGCATGAGCCGCAACCCATAAAACTTTAACCACGGCCCGGTGGTGGCCCATCCTATATCGTTGCCAGATGCACGATTATGGCTAACTTTAACCTTAAAACAGAAACTACTGTGGCTAAAGGGCTGCAATTTGTTATGTTTGATGATTGGAGGGTGGATGATCAACATAGCAATTTGCAGGCCTCTAGACTCAGTAGTTTTTAAGATCTGAGGGCGGACAAAAAAATTGCGGACAGAAAAAAGTGCGGACGGACGGACAAAGCCGCCACAATAGTTTTCTATCACAGAAAACCAAAAATGGTCTTACAACGTTCGGTGGTGACAATCAACTGCATTCTTGACGATAATCAGCGTAAATTTTCCATGTTTCCCCACCAAAAAAAAAGAAAAAAATTATATGATTAAATGTAATGATAAATTAATCTTAAAACGCATTTATTAACTAGAACTGGAATCATTCAAGACCTAACTGTACCAAGATGACTTAGTCGAGTGTACACCTCCGCCAAGCTAAGCAACGGAAGAATAAATGGTGGTTTTCAACTTCCTAATATATTTGTGCAGGTTCATTTGATATTCCCTTTTCTAAGAGGTACGAGATTTCTGAATGAATAATGAGCAGGATGGTTTCCGTGTAAGAAATTATTTATATCAGCCAAAAGTTCACCACCCAAAGGTCAGGGATTACCCAATGAATGTTTTCACCCAAATTCGATAAAATCCGTCCATCCGTTCTTGAGATATGTAACACTCAAGTCAGACAAAGACAGACTGTCACAAGCTTAAAGACATCCCCTCTCTCTCTCTCTCTCTCTCTCTCTCTCTCTCTCTCTCTCCTGACTATAAGCACGTCCAACTTCATCTGAGGTTTCTATTTTTCATTTGACTGAAATAATTATTATGATTCTGTATGTTAACATATTGATAAAAAACGAGAGAGAGAGAGAGAGAGAGAGAGAGAGAGAGAGAGAGAGAGAGAGAGAGAGAGAGAGAGAGAGAGAAAATCACTCATCAAGACAAAGTCTGACAGGAGCTACTGGCCACTCTCTGTAATTCACCAGATAGTTCTTTCATTCAAATTTATTGCTTTAACTAAAATAGAAAGTAAATCCATTATTTTCAAGGAACAGCAGCATGAGTAAACTGTACAGTATCCCAGACATTGCTTTGCCATCGAGTAACGACTTAGAATAGAAGAGAAAGGCTTAAAATTTTTCAGAGAAATCAGGCAAAGGAAAATGTGTTTAAATGACCAGCGTTTTTTCCTCGTCCACGGAGACCATTAATTATTATAATACTGCTACTTCTGGTACCCCTGCTGCTATTACTATTACTGCTGCTATTACTGCTATAACTGCTGCATATGCTGCTAACGCCATCGTTAAGGGAATACAGAATTTTTGTAATCTGTTTCTGCTAACGCCGTCATTTAGAAAATACAGTTTTTGTAACCGGTTTTCAATCACAAAGTCTATGGCTACAATTCCGCTCGATATCTGTAACTGCTTCTATGACTAATGTCCAGTAATATTACGTAATTCAGTCCAAACTAACAAATAATACGCAAGTTACGATTCTGCTGTACAAGTGTATCTTTCTTTAAGGGTAATTATGCCTTGGCTTTCGCCCAAATTTCTCTCTCACCTTGGGCAAGACCGGTACAAAAACCTTTAACGCCTTTGGAATGAGCAAGAAAAAGGAAAGAAAGAGAAAAGAAAGAAGAAGAAGAAGAAGAAGAAGAAGAAGAAGAAGAAGAAGAAGAAGATCAAAGTAAGTCGTAGGCAAAGGAAGGTGACCAGAATAGAATCAACTCCCAGAGCTATAGTTGGAAGGCGGTCAGAATCTACAACATTAGACTCTGGCAGCAGGATGCCCGTCTGAAAAACGGCTTTTCGATACGGGCTGGATTGTTGCTCCAGAGTGACTACTTCAGCTATGTCTTATCCATAGTAACTGCTTGATTACTAATACTAGAGACAGAGTCTCCTTAAGTTACAGGAATACCTAACTCCAGATATTACAGAGCAGAAGGCATAAGAGCCATCGTTACCACAAATAACAGATTCTTTTTCTAAAATTCTCTATCTATTAAGCGTCAATGAAGTGGAATTTGTCAGGTTAGGAAGTTCCTAGACTTTCCGTACTGCCAGCAATTCGAAATAATACTAGGCGTTTCTTTTTTTGTAAGGGGTTAGGTCTATTAAAATCACCCAGACACTTCTTCAGTTCTAGAACTTAACGTGGGTCACGACACCATACATCAAGTTTGATTTTATTTTTTTTTTTATACGGAAGTTCATTGCAGAGTTTCTTTGGACATTACTGTTTCCTGCCTTCTTCATTTCATCTTCCTTAGCTTTATCCATATTCCAGTTTCGTATCTTATTTAAGAGCAAGCCCTTTGGGGTAGACCTATGAGTCTAAGAGAGACGACTCAGTGGACTGGGTTAACTGCTGTACTCGGCTTAAGATAATTTTCTGCTCACTTGAGGAATCAGGACAAGGTAACAATTTAATTCTGGAGTCGAGTGTGAAAGTGCACGATGCAGGAAGCAGTGTAAGAAAAACAAAGAATTAAAAACACCATGGTCACCCGTGAGAACTTACTAAGTAAGGCTAGCTTTAAAGTGAAGTGACTTTTAAGTATTAGATTTTCAGGTGTTTTGGTCGAAGAACAATTTACGTCAGTGCAACCGTATGAGAAGTGTGCAGAAAAACTGCGTACTTAACACAGGTGTCTCGCGTGGGTTTCAGGTAAAAACAGGCTGTACAGCGTAAGCCAATTCAGGGACGAGAGAAAACTGTCTTAATTAGTCTATGTCACGAATTCCTGCCATCAACTTGAAACCCCTAATTTATCCCGATTCTAAAAATGCACAGAGCAATGCTTACATTTTTTCATTAGAGGCGTAGCTAATGAAAATCTGGCAGAAGCAGCGATTGTGACTTTAAGAAATGCAAATGAATATTGTGACTTTATCTTTACGAATACTCTAGACTTAGGCCAAGGAAATTCATTCGACAATGCAAAATAAACATTAATAAATAACATTATACATAATGATGTGCAACGAGGAAGGAGGTAGTGTTTTTGCATAGTCAGTTCCTAAAGACATTCTTTGGCATTTATGAACTATGCATGGACTGACATTCAACACGTGATTTGACCTCCTTAAATTTTTTGTGAAATTAACACGTAACCCTTTAACAAATTTATTCTAGTTTTTGGCGTCAAGAGGACAGGGCAGGGCAAAACATGTCGTAATCATACCCAGTGCCTTACAGATGACAGAGACAAAGAAGAGTTAGAAACTTGAAAAGACTTTCGAATTTCTCATTTCAGTGCATCCGCACTGAAGGAGGACTTTGAAACATTTTATGACCCAAAACTAAAAAAAAAATAATAATAATAATATAGAGGAAAACGCATTATTACTAAACTGAACACAAAAATATAAAAAACAAAATAATTTGATCAGGCAATTCATATGAGAGAGAGAGAGAGAGAGAGAGAGAGAGAGAGAGAGAGAGAGAGAGAGAGAGAGAGAGAGAGAGGGAATTTTATTTTTAAACGGGAAATAGAAGATCGGTTCCCGCAGCCTCCGACTGAAACTAAGAATAGAAGGGAAAAGATACCCTTAAGAATAAGTCATGTCCAGTGTCAATTCCAACTGAGCAAATCTACGGTTATAAAACGCCACAGATCTGTTGATGGTGCACTGACCACGTTTTTATTTTATCTGAATCGTATCTGATGCTTGGATCTGATCTGGTGAAAGCTGAATTATGCTTTTAATCAACTAAGTTTTTGTTATATAAAGCGCATATTACATATAAATGAATTAGTAACGATAAAATAAAGGCTCTCTTTCTATATGTATAGAAATGTATGATATGTAAAGAATGTATGTATGTATGTGTGTGTGTTCCAGCATAACTCTGAAACGCATTGAGCAATTGCAACCAGACTTGGTATACATATGACTTACTAACTGTAAAAGAATACTGTGGGGGTTAAGACATCATTAACGCCAAAGGACACCGAAGGGGGTGGGGGTGGGAAGGGCTTCCCTGAAACGGGGATGGTTCTGCCTGTAGACTTAGTAACTAAATAAACTCTACCGGTTTATCATACCTCATTTCGGTGTACACATGACTTACTATTTGGAAAAGAATGGGGTGGGGGTGGGAAGGAGGTGACATGTAAAAATAACCGAAAAAAAACAGATATTAGTGTCTAATCCATAGTTTTCGAGGTCACTGAGATGAACAGTGACACTCCCGGTGCCCTTTAAGTCCAAGTTGAGCCCCGATAGGAAGGGGGGGGGGTGAGAAGGGGTGAAAAATAAAATGTAAAAAATGACAGATATTAGTGTCTGGTCCATAGTTTTCGAGGTCGCTGAGATGAATAAAGACACTCCCGATGCCCTTTAAGTCCAAGTTGAAGCCCAATAGGAAGGGGGGCAGTTGAGAAGGGGTGAAAAATAAAATGTAAAAAATGACAGATATTAGTGCCTAACCCATAGTTTTCAAGGTTGCAGAGATGAATAGTGACACTGACACTCCTGATGCCCTTTAAGTCTAAGTTCAGCCCCGATAGGAATGGGAGTGAGAAGGGGTGAAATATGTAAAGAATGTTGGGCATTGTAATTGAAGCAACTATCTTAACAGGGGAGAGAGAGAGAGAGAGAGAGAGAGAGAGAGAGAGAGAGAGAGAGTTTATCGGTTGTCATTCAGAGTTTTCCCGGGCAGTGCTGGGTTGGTCGGATAGTACTAAATAAGCCTCAGGTTGCAGGGTAAACAGGTTTTTTCATAACACCTACTGAACAAAATTGCTCAAAGCCTGACCATTTGAAAACATCAAAATACTAACGAAAATACAAGGAAACAATGTAATAACTAATAATAAGGATCAGCCAATAAAACAAAAATAAAAATTAGAATTCACGGAACTTGAAATTAAAGCACATACCAAATTAAGCATAAAAGATAATCATCGAGTTTTATTCAATAAAGTTCTTAAAAGAAATCATATACAGTCTTCATTCTGATGGATGTAAATTTATTATTATTATTAATATTATTATTATTATTATTATTATTATTATTATTATTATTATTACGTTGGCTTTATGGTTTTCGTTTCATGTTCAATTATCGGCCTTCATCACTCCTGTCCTTAACAATGACCCTTCCCCGTGTGGAGAGTGTGTACTCGTATGCAAGTTTGCGTGCGCTCACGCGGGCTTGTTTTAGAATGTACGCGCCTATGCGCGAATGTAAACACACACAATATATATATATATATATATATATATATATATATATATATATATATATATATTGTATGTGCACATATACGTTAGTGTGTGCATGCGTACATTCACAAACTCACTCGTATGAGCACACGCAAACTTACACACACACACACACACACACACACACACACACACGGGAAAAGTTCATCGCTAAGGGCAACAGTGAGTAACGCCAATAATTTAACACGAATCGAAAAAAGCCTTAAGGCCAAAGTAACACCTTGAGACTGATTATGCCGATAACGCACCTGTGTCGTTAATGCCAACAATCTTAGTCAGAGAGAGAGAGAGAGAGAGAGAGAGAGAGAGAGAGAGAGAGAGAGAGAGATCAATGAAATAGGTTTCTGCTAATGTTTAAGTTCAGGCATTTTTTTTCAGATGGACGGGACAAATGAAAATTTTTATAGGCACCATATCTCCTCTCTCTCTCTCTCTCTCTCTCTCTCTCTCTCTCTCTCTCTCTCTCTCTCTCATGCTCGCCATTTCCCTAAGTTTTTCTTCCCTCAGTAAGCTATGTACATTGGTTTATCACTACGCAATAACAAAATTTATTAAAAAAAGTATATACATATATATACATACATACATACAGCATACTCATGGTGTTCAGCGAAAAATATATAAAATAAGACGATACAATAAAATAAAATAAAACACCTTATTACAGAAATAAACACTATTCTATGAGCAACCAATTCCACGTGTACTGCAAAAGAAATATAAATCACCAACCGACCCGCAAAACTGCATTAATTTCAGTTTTCTCTAATCAACAAAATCAGACGGACTGGCATTCTCCCGTCAAGCATATCTGCGCACGACGATCTTCCCGTACGCAAAGTCTGAATGAAATAAGCTCAGCTATGCAGGAGGAATTGGTTATCGTGACAAGAAATACTGATAAGACTAACGACCGGAATGGAAAAACTATCCGGTCCAGCCCACTTTTGCCATATAGGTCCTATATATAAAAGTATTCCCTATCTACTGTTATAAATAACGTCACAATAATGCAAAGGAAGAGATTACGTTATGATTGTTATTAATTACAAAAAATAACTTTTCTTTAATAGGTCAGGTATTTATCATCCCAAACACGGACAATCCCATTACAATTTAACATTTACAAGAACGTCAACTACGGTACGTATTTGTTTTTTATGCCTAATTACAGATTAAGAAATTCTAATTCCTCTCATTGTCTTCATGAACCACAAGTGACCCATTACCACTAATACCAAACTTCCAAGGTCTGTTGCCAGATTTTTATCTCAATTTTTTAGGGTGGATGTGGTCCCTACAAGCCAAATGTCCATGCTGCTCCCAGGAAATCACGAAAATACCAAGTGGGTATGTCTAATTCTCTACTGGTATTTATTTAATCTTTATCAATCTTATTTATATAATTAATGTCCAGTAAAATCTCCATCAGCTGTTTTATTTTTCATGTTAAATATGCGCTTAAGAAGTCCGTAAAATACTATGTTCCATAAAGCGCGTGTTCTGAGTTCAACAGCCAAGGCCGGTAAGATTTAACCAGATTTTACACGTGAATTTGTTTTACACTGTAACCACATTTCACTGCGTAAAGAGTAGCTATCTTGTATTCCGTTGCTGCAATAACAATTACGTATACATTGCAATTCTAGTTGAAAATATAAAAATGATAGCTACATACCTTCACAGCTTGTTACTTTCACGCAATCCAAATACCAAAGTACCATTTTCACGTTGGCTCTGGAAAGAAACACCAAATATACTGTATATATAAATGAGAAAAAAGCATTTTTGTCATTGATCTTAACTTGTAAAATAAAAAAAAAACATTCTTGGATATTTACAGTTACAAAAAACCATCCTTCATTCCACTTCGTATTATTGCTATTTTGGTCGTACACCAGCCAAAAAATAAAGATTAAATCTAGTTTTTGAAAGCTAAAATTTAGCTTGATACCTTAGGAAAACAAAGTTTATGAACAATAAATACAAAGTTTAAGTGTTACTCATATATCAATACTTCATTGGCCCGAGTCATTCTGTGTGCGCATGCGTGCATGTGGAATTCTCCCCGCTATCAAGCGAGTTTATAAAGACTTGTCATGCTACCTATTTCCACAATTTCTTCATGGAAACTGATTATCCGCGGATTGCAATACACGGTTCTGCAAGTGTTCCATTCCCTCTCCAGCCAAGTTTTGGAATTCTCTGACTATTTCTGTTTTTCCTGACTATATCTTCCTCCCTTTAAGAAGTAGGTCTACCACTCCCTTCGTGGTTAGGCCTAACATTTCTTCCTGTCCCCCCTCAAAAAAAAACCATCCATTTTATTTGTCTACGGGGTTAGGCTAGTGGAGGATATTTAAATTACTCCTTCAATATAATTACCAAAATAAAAAAAAAAACATCAAGATGAGAAACACTATCTCAGATTTAAGAGGTCTACCCTCGGCGCGTCCGTACAATTAGTTGGGAACAAAGCATATATGTATTTATGGGGTACAAATGGTAGGACAAAGGCCTCCCCGCTTCTGGTTTGAAATGAGTCGGCCAGAATACTTGGCAGGATGAATCTCTCTCTCTCTCTCTCTCTCTCTCTCTCTCTCTCTCTCTCTCTCTCTCTCTCTCCTAGCCTCTGGCGACACAAAATCACTCCATTTTGGCTGGTAGAAAAATCCCCCCAGCCATCATGTGCAACAGAAGGATTTACGTGACTTTCGCCCTTCTAAACCTTTTTTTTCTTATTTTTTTAACCTTTTTCTGACTCGATTAAACTAGTTTTTATCTTGACGTTAATTGGCGAATTTCGTCTTCACGCGGATACAAACTAGGTGGAATACCCGTTTCGTTAAACTTGGTGGAGAGGAAAATCGATTCTCTGAATCTAAAACTACTGTAGATTTCTGGTTGCGGTTGATGAGCGGAGCATTCGAGTCAGAATGAAAATATATATTTGCCGTTTCTGTGACTTCACACCAAAAGCCTAAACTTGAGTTTTATCTAAGCCTCATTTTTTCCGAGTCGGAGAGGTGATAAATTAAGCTTCCTTATCAAAAACCCTGGCAAATTTAAATCTCTCCGCCTAAGACAGTATTGTTATACCAACGGTCGCTCGCAAGTGTTCGTAAACATTAGCTAATCTTTCTTTGCATACTGCTTCAGAGCATGAACACACAAGTATATATACACATTTCCATTCCAAACATTCGTGTTTTTACAAACAATATATTTACTTTAAGTTCCGCTCTGGAACGGAAGTTCACTAAGAACTAAAGATTCGTCACAAAAAAAAAAAAAAATTATGTTGAAGGAACATTGTTCACGGCGACTTTAGGCGACAAATTTTATTTACCATATCTCAGATAATACTTCAAGACCAAAATAACGTTTACAGTAAAAAAAAATATTGAGAAGATAGTTGAATATACAGAAAAAACCCACGTCTAAAAAGTCGCTACAAAAACTAGAAAATTTTATATAAACAGAGCAGTTAAAAAAAAATTACGTAACCTTCGTTAAAAAGACCAACATATTTCATTTAACTGGGCCCACTAATTTCTTAAAACATTAAAGCATTTCGTCTCGCAAAAGCTTAAGCATAACGCCATAAGAATTTGCCAGAGATATTTACACTTGATTCTACTGCGTGTAACGCAAGCATCAAAATCAGCTGTACACGATCCGAGCCAGTAATAAAAGGAGGAGTTGAATTTGAGAGAGAGAGAGAGAGAGAGAGAGAGAGAGAGAGAGAGAGAGAGAGAGAGAGAGAGAGAGAGAGAGAGAGAGCTCCCAAGACGGAAAAGATCAAGAGAAAAACAGCAGGCGTGAAACAATTGTTAAACCAGAGAGAGAGAGAGAGAGAGAGAGAGAGAGAGAGAGAGAGAGAGAGAGAGAGAGAAAGAGCTCTCTCCAAGACGGAAAAAGATCAAGAGAAAAACAGCAGGCGTGAAACAATTGTTAACAAACGAACCAGAGAGAGAGAGAGAGAGAGAGAGAGAGAGAGAGAGAGAGAGAGAGAGAGCTATTCCAAGAGGGGAAAAACATTAGGAAACGATTACTGTTAACGAACGAGAGAGAGAGAGAGAGAGAGAGAGAGAGAGAGAGAGAGAGAGAGAGAGAGAGAGAGAGAAAACAGAAGGAGCGAAACAAATATTGTTAACGAGAGAGAGAGAGAGAGAGAGAGAGAGAGAGAGAGAGAGAGAGAGAGAGAGAGAAGCAGTCTCTCTCTCGACTCCTTATTGGCCCCACGAGGCTACTAAAGTACTAGAATTTTCCCAAAATAAGATATCCTTTTGGCAAGGTGCTTCTGCACAAGAACAAGAAGAAGAAAGAACAAGAACAACAACAAGATGGTGAAGATGATGATGATGATGAAGCAGAAGAAACAAAAAAAAAAAGAGAGAGAGAGAGAGAGAGAGAGAGCTTTTTAGCGAAGTCGTCCAAAGAATGTCGTCCCACTCGGGGATGGGTTTTAAGGGAAAACCATCACTCTGTTATAAGAGCGACAGGTACTTCCACATAATGGCGGTTCTATGCTTTGGGAGTTTCGTAGCTTCCTTTGGACACTGTGGTAAGTGTTCTTTCAGACCACTCACAGCCGAAATGAACCTCCACTAAGGAATTTTGCTTTCGTTGGCAGAGAAACAGTTTTTAAAAGTAAACTGTCTTAGACTGTAAGTCAAGTATCGCACCTAGTTCTAGTATTTTGCAAGTGCATCTTACTTAAATCAGTTGCATTATATTTATTTGTATTTACGTGGCGAAAATCTTGTTTTAAAAAGTAAAATTTATTTCCCTTATATTATCTACGCTGCACGGAAAATTGGTTTCTATGAACATATTCTCATATAGCAAGGTGTTCAATGTGCTTAAAATTACTGCGCTTGCTAAATAAAGCTAATAACTGTCTCTCTTTACATGCTACAATCGTGGCAAGAATGCTTTGCAAACTACGCCTTTCGTTTGCCCTCAGACCATTACAAAGGGATTAGCTTAGCCTACTGTCAAAGCTTAACATAGTACTAAGAATGATGTAATGAGAACATTCTACGTAATGAGAACATTCTATAGGAAATTCCTTAAGTTCATTTCGTAAGGCTTAATATAAGACCGTAAGGGCTACCAATACACGAACTTAATCTCCTAATATCCAGGAACTTAAATACAGAAATGTAAACAATTATAAAACATAACTAGCAGAATACTGTTCAGCGCATATGGTGCGTACGACATCGACATTTGCCGTGAGTACTGAGTTGTCACTTACGGTTAGTAATGGTTCTCATTACCTAAAAAAAAAAAAAAAAAAACAGCTATTTTTTTTCGAGATCTACAGAGCATGACTCGTATTACTGTAGTTGGTGGCTTTTGTCACCTTACTATAATCTCTGCTTCCTTTCTTTATCAAGATATTCATTTGAGAAAAGTTTCGACGTTTTCGTAATTCGAGGAAGGATGGATGAGAATCCTTTGAGAGTTTTCAAAACAAAAGAAGGAAGAAACTGAATTCTGAGAGAGAGAGAGAGAGAGAGAGAGAGAGAGAGAGAGAGAGAGAGAGAGAGAGAGAGAGAGAGAGAGAGAGAGAGAGAGACTCTAATGAATGGTTCCACCTGGTGTCAATAAGGTTTCCTTGGTATAGGACCATGAAATGTGGTATTCTATATTTACACACACACACACACACATATATATAATGTATGTATGTATGTGTGTGTGTCTATAACTGCTTAATTTCAGGGAGGAATCGAATAACGCTAAGTCTTGAAAGTGCAGCTAAACGAAGCTAAAAATATCTGGATAAAAAATGCAATGATGCTTATAAAGCCGTGTGTATTCACGGAGTGGTACTAGTGTTTTGGCGTCTACATAATCAATAATGTATAGCATTATGATGAAAACACTGGAGATATGATTATGTCTGAAACTGACAAGATATCTTGCGTACTGAGACTAGACTGTGTTGCAGAATATGGGCTGTGGATACAAAGCCTGATGATTTGGAATGGGAAGTTATATCAAAGGTATAAATGAAAGGCGACCTTACTGAACTTGAAGGTGGTAACTGAAGAAGCATTGCCACTCATGTATTGCCATCTAAAAACACTGTCTTTCACTAGTACCAACTGGTTCTCAGAAAGATTTCCTAAAACCGGAGACTGCTTAGCTGCACGTAACGCCAGACACCTCCCAGCACACATTGGTCTCGTTCTCGTCAGCATAAAAAACGACAGAAAATGACCAATGAAACACACCCGGCGAAACAGGTGCTGCGACCGGGCAACAATGACCAAATGACGGCTGCCAAAAATTTCGCCTCGTCAAGTTTGGTGAAGGGTATTGTAGCCTACGCAGAGTGTGGTGTCGAAATAAGTTTATCTTTTTTTTTCCCCGTGACTTCCTCCCATTAAATTCTTCTGCAACCGTTACATATAAAACTTTTCCTTTTATCTCCTCGTAAACTTGTCAGCTAAGTAATAAGGCATATGAAGGCGAGAGAGGCATTTCCATTAAGGTGTAAGAAATTAATATTAAGTGGTGGAGTTTCCGAGATAAATACCTGACATTATGGAGCTGACAGCGATGCTGTGGGGTGAAATATATGAGCATATTTGACGTTTGCATGCCTCCAACGACTATGCCTCGTGGAGAATGCTCGGGAACAAGTTACATGATGCTTTAAACAATATCTGGTGGCGTGGCTAAGTGAATGCACGATGCTTTTAGAGGAAATATAACGAAAATTAACTGATCAGATTTATGAAAACTTGGCTATAAAGCCAAGCACTGGGGCACTTTCAATTATTCAGTGCTTAGGTGAAAAGAGGAAATTGGAGAGGTTAGACAGCAAGCTAAAAAGAAAGGAAGCAGCAATGGAGGTGAAATTAAAGGCTAAAAAGTGGATGCAACTAGGGGCCGAAGAGACGTTGCAAACAATTCTTAGTAATGCCTACAGTTCCCAAGTGAGGTGCACTGACAACACTATCCCCCTACGGAAAGGAAAATCAGTTAATTATTTCTGCTTCTAAAGTAAATGAAGGTTGCTAGTATATTATGGAGGTTGTGATATTAATATGGGTGTTGTATTATTAAAAGCTTTTTTTTTCTCGGGGCCTAAGTGATCTAAACAGTTGTCATGACAGATAATCTGTAAATACGCGTGACCAACCAAATCAAACTCGGTCACTACAAAGAAGCCCGAATTGTATTCCTCCTTTGATATTAAAGTAAATCTGCATTAAGGAAAAAGACTAATGATTCAGGAAACATTTTAGGGAACCAGGGAAAACATTCCAAACAGCCACGGCGCATCTCAAGAGGGTAAGTGAAAAGTTTAAACATGCAATATATCCCGTTTAGAATTCTCCCTACAGTGAGCAGGCAACATATTCATTTACCACGAGAGAGAGAGAGAGAGAGAGAGAGAGAGAGAGAGAGAGAGAGAGAGAGAGAGAGAGAATGACTTCCAGTGAGCAGGCAACATATTCACTTACCACGAGAGAGAGAGAGAGAGAGAGAGAGAGAGAGAGAGAGAGAGAGAGAGAGAGAGAGAGAGAGAGAGAGAGAGACTTCATGTTATTTGTGCTCACGGGGAAGTTTTGTCATGCTTCTGGTACCTCTTTACCTCTGAGGAGGTTAAGGAATTAGAGAGAGGTATGTCCCCTGCTGTCCTCTGAGATGGTACTCAACCTCTTCACCTTTGAGGAGGTAAAAATCTCAGTTATTAAACTGAAGACCTTACCTTACCCTGAGAAGGAGCTAAGTTTAGTAATGTTTTGTTTTTCCCAGAGAGAG